>NW_022164886.1:300000-407345 GCF_008728515.1 Papio anubis
GGAAAAAGGTCTTTTTGATGTGTGAATTCATCTCACAGAGTTATACCTTTCTTTTTATGGAGCAGTTTGCTAACACTGTTTTTGAGGAATCTGCAAATGGATATTTGTGAGCACATTGAGGCCTACAGTGAAAAAGGAAATATCTTCAGATAAAAACTGGCAAGATACTTTGTGAGAAACAGCGTTGTGATGGGTGAATTCAACTCACAGAGCTACACTGTTTGCCTCATTGAGCCATTTGATAACACTGTTTTCGTGGAGTCTGCAATAGGATATTTGGGAGTGCATTCAAGGCTATAGTGACAAAGGAAATATCCCTGTAGGAAAACCAAAAAGAAGCTTTCTGAGAAACTGCTTTGTGATGTGGAAACTCAAGTCACATAGTTACCCTGTTCTTTTTATTGAGCAGTTTTCTAACACTGTTTGCTTTGAACCTGCGGAGTGATACTTTGGAATACCTGAAGCTTATTGTGAAAAAGTAAATATCCTCAGAAAAATTCTAAAAAGAAACATTCTGAGAAACTGTTCTGTGATTTGTGCCTTGTGGTTTGTAAATTCATGTCATAGTGTTACATGATGCTTTTCATGCAGCAGTTTGGTAGTACTGTTTTTGGGGAATCTGAGAAGGGATATTTTGGATCGCTTTGAAGCCTATTTTGACAACAGAAATATCCTCAGATAAATATTTGAAAGAAACTTTCTGAGAAACTGCTTTGTGATGTGTGAAATCATCTCACAGAGTTTCAACGTTCTTTTCATTGAGCGGTATGATAACACTGTTTTCTTGGAATCTGAACTAGGATATTGGGGGCACACTGAAGCTTATGGTGACAAAGAAAATTTCCTAACAGAAAAACCAAAAAGAATCTTTCTGAGAAACTGCTTTGTGATGTGTGAATTCAACTCACAGAGTTACACTGTTCTTTTCATTGAGCAGTTTGCTGACAGCTTTCTTGGAACGTGCAATGGGATATTTCGGAGTGCATTGAAGCTTATTGTGACTGAGGAAATATCCTCAGACAAATAAAGAATGAAACTTTCTGAGAAACTCCTTTGTGATTTGTGAATTCATCTCCCAGAGTTACAGGATCCTTTTCATGTGTCAGTTTGATAGCACTGTTTCAGGGGAGACTGAAAAGGGATATTTTGGATTGCATTGAAGCCTCTGGTGACTAAGGAAATATCCTCAGATAAAAACTAAAAAGAAGCTTTGTGAGAAATTGCTTTAAGTTTTGTGAATTCATCTCACAGAGTCACACGATCCTTTTCATGGAGTAGTTTGGTAGCACTGTTTTTGTGGAATCTGAGAAGGGTTATTTTGTATCACATTGAAGACTAAGGTGACTAAGGAAATATCCTCAGATGAAAACTAGAAGAAAGCTTTCTGGGAATTTTTTTTTATGATGTGTGAATTCACCTCATAGAGATACACCTTTCTTTCCATGGAGCATTTTGCTAACACAGTTTTCATGGAATCTGCAAAGGGATATTTACGAATGCATAGAGGACCATAGTGAAAAAGCAGATATCCTCATAGAAAAATGAGAAAGAAGCTTTCTGAGAAAATGCTTAGTGATGTGTGAATTCATCACACAGAGTTACACTATTCTTTTCATTGAGCAGTTTGTTAACGCTGTTTTCTTGGAATCTGCTTAGCATATTTCGGAGTGTATTGAAGCCTATTGTTAAAAATTAAATATCCACAGACCAAAACTAGAAAGAAACTTTTTGAGAAACTCCTTTGTGATTTGTGAATTCATCTCATGATGCTTTCAATGGATCAGTTTGATAGCATTGTTTTTGGGGAATCTTAGAAGGGATATTTTGGATCACATTGTAGCCTATGGTGTCAAAGGAAATATCCTGAGGAAAAAACTAGAAAGAAGCTTTGTGAGAAACTCTTTTGTGATGTGTGAATTCATGTCACAGAGTTACATCTTTTTTTTCATGGAGCAGTTTTCTAACACTGTTTTCGTGGAATCTGCAAAGAAATATTTTGTAGCACTTTGAGGCCTATGGAGAAAAAGAAAATATCCTCAGATTAAATCTAGAAAGAAGCTTTCTGAGAAACTGCTTTGTGATGGGTGAATTCATCTCACAGAGCTAGACTTATTTTTTGAGACTTTGAAAATAGTGTTTTTGTGGAGTCTGCAAAAGGATATTTCTGAGTTCACTGAAGCCTATAGTGACAAAGGAAATATCCCCATAGAAAAAACAAAAAGAAGGTTTCTGAGAAACTGCTTTGTGATGTGTGAATTCAACTCCAGAGGTACCCTCTTCTTTTCATTGAGTTGTTTGCTAACACTGTTTTCTTGGAATATACGATCAGATAGTTTGGAAAGCATTGAAGCTTATTGTGAAAAAGTAAATATCCTCAGACAAAAACTAGAAAGAAACATTCTGAAAAATTGTTTTGTGATTTGTGAATTCATTGCACAGGGTTACACGATTCTTTTCATGGATCAGTTTGACATCTCTGTTTTTGGGGAATCTGGGAAGGGATATTTTGGATAACATTGAAGCATATGGTGACAAAGGAAATATCTTCAGATAAAATCAAAAAAGAAGCTTTCTGAGAAAGTTCTTTGTGATGTGTGAATTCATCTCACAGAGTTACACCTTTCCTTTCATGGTACAGTTTGCTAACACTGTTTTCGTGGAATCTGCTAAGGGATATTTGTGAGTGCATTGAGGCCTATGTTGAAAAAGGAAATAACATCAGATAAAAACCAGAAAGAAGCCTTCAGAGACTGCTTTGTGATGGTGAATTCATCTCACAGAGCTACACCGTTCTTTTCTTTGAGCCATTTGATAACACGGTTTTCATGGAGCCTTCTATAGGATATTTGGGAGTGCATTGAACCTATTTTGTCAAAGGTCATACCCCCATAGAAAAAACAAAAAGAAACTTTCTGAGAAACTGCTTTGTGGTGTGGGAATTCAACTCACAGTGTTACCCTGTTCTTTTCATTGAGTAGTGTGCTATCACTGTTTTCCTGGATCTATGATAAGATATTTTGGAGTGCAGTGAAGCTTATTGTCAAAATGTCAATATCCACAGACAAAACCTAAAAAGAAACATTTTGAGAAAGTCCTTTGTGAATTCATCTCACAGAGTTACATGATTCTTTTCATGGATCAGTTTGATAGCACTTTTTCTGGGTAAATTTTGGAGGGATATTTTGGATCACATTGAAGCCTATGGTGATAACTGAAATATCCTCAGATAAAAAGTAGAGAGAAGCTTTCTGAAAAAGTCCTTTGTGATGTGTGAATTCATCTCAAAGAGTTACACCTCTCTTTTCATGGAGCTGATTGCTAACACTCTTTTCATGGAATCTTCAACGTGATATTTGGGAGCACACTGAGGCCTATGATGAAAAAGGAAATATCCTCAGATAAAAACAAGAAAGAAGCTTTCTGAGAGGATTCTTCATGATTTGTGAATTCATCTCATAGAGTTACACCTTTCTTTTCATGGTGCAGTTTACTAACACCACTTTCGTGGAATGTCCAAAGGGATATTTGGGAGCTCAGTGAGGCCCATAGTGAAAAAGGAAATATCCTAAGTTAAAAAGTAGAGAGAATCTTTCTGAGAAGCTGCTTTGTGATGTGTGAATTCATCTTGCAGTGCTACATCATTCTTTTCATTGAGCCATTTGATAACACTGCTTTCGTGTAATCTGCAAAAGAATATTTGGGAGCACATTGAAGCCTATGGTGACAAAGGTAATATCCTCATAGAAAAAACTCATAAAAAAAGCTTTCTGAGAAACTAATTTTGATATGTGAATTCAACTCAAAGAGTTACACTGTTCTTTTCACTGAACAGTTTGCTCACACTGTTTTCTTGTAATCTACAGTGGGATATTTCAGAGCGCATTGAAGCTTACTGTGAAAAAGGAAATATCCTCAAACAAAAAGCAGAAAAAATCTTTCTGAGAAACTACTTCGTGATTTGTGAATTCATCTCACAGAGATACATTATTCTTTTCATGGTTCAGTTTGATAGCACTTTTTTTTGGGGTAATCTGAAAAGGGATATTTTGAATCGCCTGAAGCCTGTGGTGACAAGGAATTATCCTCAGATAAAAATTAGAAGAAAGCTTCCTGAGAAAGTTCTTAGTGATGTGTGAATTCATATCACAGATTTACACCTTTATTTTCATTTAGCAGTTTCCTAACAGTGTTTTCATGGAATCTGCAAAGAGATATTTGGGAGAGCATTGAGGGCTATGATGTAAAAGGAAATATCCTCAAATAAAAAGTACAAAGAAGCATTATGAGAAACTGCCTTGTGATGTGTGAATTCATCACACGGGGTTATATTGTTCTTTTCATTGGGCAGTTTCCTAACACTGTTTTCTTGGAATCTGCAATGCGATATTTCGGAGTACATTGAAGCTTATGGTGACAAAGAAAATATTCTCAGACAAAAACTAGAAAGAAGATTTCAGAGAAACTACTTTGTGATTTGTGAATTCATTTCACAGAGTTACATGATTCTTTTCATGCAGCAGTTCAGTAGCACTGTTTTTGGGGATTCTGAGAAGGGATATTTTCCATTGCATTGAAGACTATGGTGACAAAGGAAGTATCCTCAGATAAAAATTAGGAAGAAGCTTTCTGAGAAAGGTCTTTGTGATGTGTGAATTCATCTCACCGAGTTACACCTTTCTTTTCATGGAGAAATTTGCTAACACCATTTTCGTGGAATCTGCAAAGGGATATTTGGGAGTGCATTGAGGCCTATAGTGAAAAAGAAAATATGCTCAGATAAAAACTAGAAAGAAGCTTCTTGAGAAAATGCTGTGTGATGTGTGAATTCACTTCACAGAGCTACATGATTCTTTTCCTTGAGCAGTTTGATAGCGCTTTTTTTCATGGAAACTGCAATAGGATATTTGGGAGCACATTGAAGTCTATGGTGACAAAGGAAATATATTCAAATAAAAACCAAAAAGAAGTTTTCTGAGAGATTGCTTTGTGTTGTATCAATTCATCTCATGGAGTTACACTGTTGTTTTCATCGAGCAGTTTGCAAACACTGTTTTCTTTAATCTGCAACGGGACATTTCATAATGCATTGATGCTTATGGTGACAAAAGAAATATCCTAAGACAAAAACTAGAAAGAGGCTTTCTGAGAAACTGCCTCCTGGTTTGGGAATTGATCTCAAAGAGTTACATGATTCTTTTCATGGAGTAGTTAATAACACTGTTTTTGGGGAATCTGAGAAGGGATATTTTGGATCACATTAAAGCCTATGGTGACTAAGGAAATATCCTCAGATTAAAACTAGAAAGAAGATTTCTGAGAAAGTTATTTGTGATGTGTGAATTCATCTCATAGAGATACACTTTTTTGTGTGGAGAAGTTTGCTAGCAAAGTTTTCATGGAATGTGCAAAGCGATATTTGGGAGCGCATTGAGGCCTATGGTGACAAAAGAAATATCCTCAGATAAAAAGCGGGAAAAAAAGCTTTCTGAGAAACTACTTTGTGATTTGTGAATTCATCTCACAGAGTTACACTGTTCTTTTCACTGAGCAGTTTACTAACAAAGTTTTTTTGGAATCTGCAATGGGCTATTTTGAAGTGCATTTAAGCTTACAGTGACAAAGGAAATATCCTCATATAAAAACTAGAAAGAGGCTTTCTGAGAAACCGCGTTGTGATCTGTTGATTCATTTCACAGAACTACATGATTGTTTTCATGTCGCAGTCTGTTAGCTGTGTTTCTGGGGAATCTGAGAAGGGATATTTTGAATTGCATTGTAGCCTGTGATGACAAAGGAAATATCCTCATATAAAAACCAGAAAGGAGCTTTCTGAGAAAGTTTTCTGGGATGTACGAATTCATCTCACAGAATTACACCTTTTTTTTTCATGGAGAAATTTGCTACCACTGTTTTTGTGGAATCTGTGAAGGGTGATTGGGAGTGCTTTGAGGCCTGTGGTAAAACAGGAAATATTCTCATAGAAAAACTAGAAAAAGGCTTTCTGAGAAACTGCTTTGTGATGTGTGAATTCAACTCATAGAGTTACAGTGTTCTTTTCACTGAGCAGTTGGCTAACACTGTTTTCTTGGAATCTACAATGGGATATTTTGGAGTTCATTGAAGCTTATTGTGAAAAAGAAAATACCCTCAATCAAAAACTAGAAAGAGTGCATTGAAGGTTGTGGTGACAAAGGATATATCCTCAGACAAAAACTAGAAGCTTTCTGAGAAACTACCTTGTGTTTCATGAATTCATCTCACTGATTTACATGAAACTTTTCATGGAGCATTTTTGTAGCAGTGTATCTGGGGAATTTGAGAAGGGATATTTTGGATCGCATTGAAGCCTGTGGTGACAAAGGGAATATCATCAGATAAAAACTAGAAAGAAGGTTTCCTGGAAAGCTCTTGTGATGACTGAATTCATCTCAGAAGGCTACATCTTTCCTTTTATGGAGCAATTTGCTGATACTGTTTTCGTGGAATCTGCAAAGGGATATTTCGGTGCCCATTGAGTCCTATAGTGGAAAAGAAAATATCTTGAGATAAAAACTAGAAGGAAACTTTCTGAGAAACTACTTTGTGATGTGTGAATTCATCTCACAGAGCTGCACCGTTCTTTTCATTCAGCAGTTTAATAACTCTGTTTTCGTGGCATCTGCAGTAGGATATTTGGGAGTGCATTGAAGCCTATGGTGACAAAGGGAATATCCTCACATAAAAATCAAAAGAATATTTCTGAGAAGCTGCTTTGTGACGTGTGAATTCATCTCACAGAGTTACACTGTTCTTTTCATTGAGCAGAGTGCGAAGACTCTTTCCTTGGAATCTCTAATGGAATATTGTGGAGTGCATTGAAGATTATGGTGATAAAGAAAATATCCTTATATTAAAACTATAATGAACCTTTCTGAGAATCTGATTTGTGTTGTGTTAATTCATATCACAGAGGTACACGATTCTTTTCATGGATCAGTTTGGTAGCACCGTTTTTGTGGTGTCTGAGAAGGGATATTTGGGAGCACATGGAAGCTGATGGTGGAAAAGGAAATATCCTGAGATAAAAACTAGAAAGAAGCTTTCTGTGAAATTTCTTTTCGGCAGGTGAATTCATCACACAGAGTTACACCTTCTTCTTCTTTGATCAGTTTGATAGCACTGTTTTTAAGGAGTCTACAAGGGAGTGTTCAGGAGCTCCTAGGGTCCTACGGTAAAAAAGCAAATAACTTCAGATTAAAACTGGAGAGAAGCTTTTTGAGAAACGGTTTTGTGATGGGTGGATTCATGTCATAGAGTTTTACCTTTTTGTTGATTGAGCAGTACGTTCTCACTATTTTTGTGGTACCTTAGAAGAGTTATTTGGGAGCATATTTAAGCCTATGGTGACAAAGGAAATATAATCAGATAAAAAACAAAAAGATTTCTGAGTAACTGCTTTGTGATGTGTGAATTCATCTCCTGGATTTACACCTTTATTTTCATGAAGCAGTTTGTTAACCCTATTTTTGTGGAATCTGAAAAGTGATGTTCACAAGCACATTGAGGCAAATGGTGAAACAGGACATATCCTCAGACAAAAAGTAGAAAGAAGATTTCTGAGAAACTGCTATGTGATTAGTGAATTCATCTCACAGAGTTACATGATTCTTTTCATGGATCAGTTTGGTAGCACTGTTGTTGTGGAATCTGAGAAGGAATATTTTGTATCCCATTGAAGCCTTTGGTGACAAAGGTAATATCCTCAGATAAAAATTAGAAAGAAACTTCCTGAGAAACTTCTTTGTGATGTGTGAATTAACCTCAGAGTTACACCATTCTTTTCATTGAGAGGTGTGCTAACACTTTTTTCGTGGAATCTGCATTGGGATAGTCTGGATCGCAATGAGGCCTACTTTGAAAAAGTAAATATCCTCAGATAAAAACTAGAAAGCAGCTTTCTATCAAGCTACTTTTGGATGAGTGAATTCATCTCACAGAGATATACTGTTATTTTCATTGAGTAGTGTGATAACACTGTTTTGTGGAATCTGCAATTGGATATCTTTGAGTGCATTGAAGCCTATGGTGACAAAGGAAATATCCTAACAACAACAAAAAAAAAAAAAACAAAAAGAAGCTTTCTGAGAAACCACTTTGTGATGTGTGACTTCATCTCACAGATGTACACCTTTCTTTTCATGAAGCAGTTTGTAAACACTATTTTCGTGAAATCTTCAAAGGGATATTCAAGAGTGCATTGAGGCAAACAGTGAAAAAGGAAACATTCTCAAACAAAACAAGAAAGAGGATTTCTGAGAAACAGCTGTGTGAGGATTGAATTCATCTCACAGAGTTACACGGTTTTTTTTCCTGAGAAGTTTGAGAACACTATTCATGGAATCTGTGATGGCATATTCCGAAGTGCATTGTGGAGTATGGTGAAAAAGGTAATATCCTCAGATAAAAATTAGAAAGAAGATTTCTGAGAAACAACTGTGTGATTTTTGAATTCATCTCACAGAGTTACACCGTTCTTATCATGGAGCAGTTTGGTATACTGTTTTTGGGGAATCTGAAAAGGGATATTGTGGATCGCATTGATGCCTATAGTGACAAAGGAAGTATCCTCAGATAACAACTTGAGAGAAGTTGTCTGAGATAGTTCTTTGTGACGTGTGAATTCATCTCACAGAGTTACACCTTTCTTTTCATGGAACAGTTTGCAAACCCTACTTTTGTGGAATCTGCAAGGTAGTATATGGGAGCACATTGAGTCCTATGGTGAAAAAGGAAATATCCTCAGATAAAAACTGGAAAGATTTCTGTGAAACTACTATTGGATACATGAATTTATCTCACAGAGATACAATGCTGTTTTCATTGAGGAGTTCAATAACACTGTTTTTGTGAAATCTGCAATAGGATATTTGGGAGCTCTTTGAAGAATATAGTGACAAAGAAAATATCCCCAGACCAAACCAGAAAGAAACTTTCTGAAAAACTTTTTTGTGATGTGTGAATTCATCTCACAGAGCTACACCTTTCTTTTCATGGAGCAGTTTGCTGACACTGTTTTCATGGAATCTGCAAAGGGATATTTGTGAGCACATTGAGGCCTATTGTGAAAAAGGAACAAACCTCAGACAAAAATGAGAAAGAAAATTTCTGAGAAACTACTTTGTGATGTGTGAATTCATCTCACAGAATTAGATCTTTCCATTCATTAAGCAGTTTTCTAACACTGCTTTCGTGAAATCTGCAAAGGTATAATTGAGGCCTATGGTGAAGAAGTAATATCCTGAGTTAAAAACTAAAAACAAGCTTTCTGGAAACTCATTTTTGATGCATGAATTCATCTCACAGATTTACACTCTTCTTTCCATTGAACCGATTTGCTAACACTATTTTCTTAGAATATACAATCTGATATTTGGGAGTGCATTGAAGCTTACGGTGACAAAGAAAATATCCTCATATAAAAACTAGAAAGAAGCTTTCTGATAAACCACTTTGTGATGTCATAATTCATCTCACAGAGTTACACGATTCTCTTCATGGATCAATTTGGTAGCACCGTTTTTAGGTAATCTGAGAAGGGATATTTTGGATTTCATTGAAGCCTATGGTGACAAAGGAAATATCCTCAGATAAAAGCTAGAAAGAAGCATTCTGAGAAAGTTCTTTGTGATATTTGAATTCATCTCACAGAGTTACACCTCTATTTCCATAGAACAACTTGCTAACACTCTTTTTGTGGAATCTGCAAAGGGATGTTTTGGGGTGCCTTGAGGCCTATGGTGAGAAAGGAAATATCCTATGATTAAAACAAGAAAGAAGCTTTCTGAGAAAGTGCTTTGTGATGTGTGAATTCAACTCACAGAGTTACACTGTTCTTTTCATTGAGCAGTTTTCTAGCACTGTTTTCTGAGATTCTGCAATGGGATGTTTCAGAGCACATTGAACCTTATGGTGACAAAGGAATTAACCTCATGTGAAAACTAGAGAGAAGCTTTCTCAGCAACCACTTCATGCTGTGTTAAATCGTCTCACAGAGTTACACGACTCTTTTCATGGAACAGTTTGGTAGCACTATTTTTGGTTAATTTGACAAGGGATATTTTGGATAACATAGAAATCCAGGGTGATAAAGGAAATATCCTCAGATAAAAATTAGATAGAAGTTTTCTGAGAAAGTCCTTTGGGATGTTTGAATTCATTCCACAGAGTTACACCATACTTTTCATGGTGCAGTTTGCTAACACTGTTTCCCCAGAATCTGTACAGGGATATTCGGGAGCGCATTCAGGCCTGTAGCGAAAAAGGAAATATCCACAAATAAAACCCGAAAAGAAGCTCTCTGAGAAACTGCTTCATCACACAGAGTTACACTGTCCTTCTCATTGAGCAGTTTGCTAACACTGTTTTGTTGGAATCTGCAATGGGATCTTTCGGAGCACATTGAAACTTATGGTGACAAAGGAAATATCCTCAGACAAAAACTAGTAAGAAGCTTTTTGAGAAATTGCTTTGTGATGTGTGAATTCAACTCACAGAGTTACACTGTTCTTTTCATTGAGCAGTTTTCTAGCACTGTTTTCTGAGATTCTGCAATGGGATGTTTCAGAGCACATTGAACCTTATGGTGACAAAGGAATTAACCTCATATGAAAACTAGAGGTAAGCTTTCTCAGCAACCACTTCATGCTGTGTTAAATCATCTCACAGAGTTACACGACTCTTTTCATGGAACAGTTTGGTAGCACTATTTTTGGTTAATTTGACAAGGGATATTTTGGATAACATAGAAATCCAGGGTGATAAAGGAAATATCCTCAGATAAAAATTAGATAGAAGTTTTCTGAGAAAGTCCTTTGGGATGTTTGAATTCATTCCACAGAGTTACACCATACTTTTCATGGTGCAGTTTGCTAACACTGTTTCCCCAGAATCTGTACAGGGATATTCGGGAGCGCATTCAGGCCTGTAGCGAAAAAGGAAATATCCACAAATAAAACCCGAAAAGAAGCTCTCTGAGAAACTGCTTCATCACACAGAGTTACACTGTCCTTCTCATTGAGCAGTTTGCTAACACTGTTTTGTTGGAATCTGCAATGGGATCTTATCGGAGCACAAAGGAAATATCCTCAGACAAAAACTAGTAAGAAGCTTTTTGAGAAATTGCTTTGTGATGTGTGATTTCATCTCACAGAGTTACACGTTTCTTTTCATGGAGCAGTTTGGTAGCACTGCTTTTGGGGAATCTGAGAAAGGATATTTTGGATTGCATTGAAGCCCATGGTGACCAAGAAACTATCCCCAGATAAAAGCTAGAAAGAAGCTTTCTGAGAAACTTCTTTGTGATGTGTGAATTCATCTCAAGTAGTTACAGGATTATTTTCTGGAACAGTTTGCTAACACTGTTTTTCTGACTTCCACAATAGGATATTTGGGTGTATTTTGAAGCCTATGGTGATGATGGAAATATCCTGACAAAAACCAAAAGTAAGCTTTCTGAGAAACTGATTTGTGAAGTGTGAATTCATCTCACAGATTTACAGCTTTCTTTTCATGCAACAGTTTGCTAGCAGTATTTTCCTGGAATATTCAAAGGGATATTCGTGAGTGCATTGAGGCAAATTGTAAAGAAGGAAATATCCTCAGACAAAAACTAGAAAGAAGCTTCCTGAGAAACTGCTTTGCAATTTGTGAATTCACCTCACAGAGTTACACAATTCTTTTGTTGAAGCAGTTTGGTAGTAGTCTTTTTGGGGAATCTGAGAAGGGATATTTTGGATTGCATTGAAGCCTACGGTGACAAAGGAAATATCCTCATATTAAAACTAGAAAGAAGGTTTCTGAGAAACTTCTTCTTGATGTGTGAATTCATCTCACATAGTTACACTGCTATTTTCATTGAGAAGTTTGCTAACACTTTTTACTTGGAATCTGTGATAGGATATTCCAGAGCGCATTGCAGAATATGATGAAAAGGGAAATATCCTGGGATAAAAAATAGAAACAAGCTTTCTGAGAAACAACTTTGTGATGTGTGAATTCATCTCACAGACTTACACTGTTCTTTGCATTGAGAAATTTGATTACACTGTTTTCCTGGAATCTACAATCTGATATTTCGGAGTGCATTGAAGATTATGGAGACAAAGGAAATATTCTAATGTAAAAACTAGAATGAAGCATTCTGAGAGACTGCTATCTGATATCTGAATTCATCTCACAGAGTTACACTGTTCTGTTCATTGAACAGTTCGCTAACACTGTTTTCTTGGAATCTGCAAAGGGATACTTCAGAGTGCATTGAAGCTTATGATGACAAAGGAAATATCCTCATATAAAAACTGGAAAGAAGCTTTCTGAGAAATGGCTTTGTGATATTTAAATTCATCTCACAGAGTTACACAATTCCCATCATGAATTAGTTTGCTAGCACTGTCTTTGGGGAATCTGAGGAGGATATTTTGGATCGCATTGAAGCCAATGGTGCCAAAGGAAACATCCTTAGATAAAAACTAGAAAAAAACTCTCTGAGAAAGTTATTTGTGATGTGTGAATTCATCTCACAGAGTTGCACCTTTCTTTTCAAGGAGCAGTTTGCTAATACTCTTCTCATGGAATCTGCAAAAGGGATATTTGGGAGAGCATTGAAGCCTATGGTGAAAAAGGAAATATCCTCACATAAAAACTAGAAAGAAATTTTCTGAGAAACTTCTTCATTATACATGAATTCACCTCACAGAGGTGCACCTTTGTTTTCATGGAGCAGTTTGCTAACACTGTTTTCCTGGAACCTGCAAAGTGATATTTGGGAGTGTGTTGAGGCCTATGATGAAAAAGGAAATATCCTCAGAAAAAAACTAGAAAGAAGCTTTCTAAGAAACTGCTTTATGATGTGTGAATTCATCTCACAGAGATACACTGTTCTTTTTATTGATCACTTTGCTAACACTGTTCTCTTGGAATATTCAGTGGGATATTTCGGAGTGCATTGAAGCCTATATTGACAATGGAAATGTCCTCATATAAAAACTAGAAAGAAGCTTTCTGGAAAACCGCCTTGTGATTTGTAAATTCGTGTCACAAGTTACATGATTCTTTTCATGGATCAATTTGGTAGTAGCGTTTTATGAGAATTTGAGAAGGGATATTTTGGATCTCATTGAAGCCTATGGTGTCAAAGAAAATATCCTCAGATAAAAGCTAGCAAGAAACTTTCTGAGAAAGTTCTTTGTGATGTGTTGTTTCATCTCACAATGTTACACATTTCTTTTATGGAACAGTTTAACACTGTTTTCGTGGAATCTGTATGGATATACTTAGGAGCACGTTGAGGCCTATGTTGAAAAAGGAAATATCCTCAGATAAAAACTAGAAAGAAACTTTCTGAGAAACTGCTTTTTGATGTGTGAATTCATTTCAGAGAGTTACACATTTCTTTTCATGGAACAATTTGATAACACTATTTTCATGGAATCTGCAAAGGGATATTTGGAGCGCATTGAGGCCTATTGTGAAAAAGGAAATATCCTCAGATAAAAACTAGAAAGAAACTTTCTGAGAAACTGCTTTGTGATGTGTGAATTCATCTGAAAGAGTTACACTGTACTTTTCAATGAGTAGTTTGATAACACTGTTTTCTTGGAAACTGCAACGGGATACTTTGGAGCACAATGAATCTTATGGTGACAAAAGAAATATCCTCATATTAAAACTAGAAAGAAGCTTTCTGAGAAACCCCTTTGTGATGTACTAATTCATCTCACAGAGTTACATGAGTCTTTCCATGGATCAGTCTGGTAGCACTGTTTTTGGGGAGTCTGAGAAAGGATATTTTTTATCACATTGAAGAATATAGTGACAAAGGAAATATCCTCAGATAAAAACTACAAAGAAACTTTCTGGGAAAGTTATTTGTGATGAGTGAATTCATTACACAGAGTTACACATTTCTTGCTTTGGAGCAATTTGCTTACAATATTTTCGTGGAATCTGCAAAGGGATATTTGGGATAGCTCTGAGGCCTATTTTGAAACAGGACGTATCCTCACATAAAAATTAGAAAGAAGCTCTCTGAGAAACTGCTTTGTGATGTGTGAATTCATCTCACAGAGTTTCACTGTTCTTTTCATTGAGCAGTTGGCAACACTGTTTTCATGGGATCTCCAATGGGTTATTTCAGAGTGGATTGAAGCTCAGGGTGACAAATGAAATATCCTCAGACAAAAGAAAAAGAAGCTTTCTGAGAAACTGCTTTTTGATCTACGAATTCATCTCACATATTTCAAGATTCTTTACGTGGAGCAGTTTGGTAGCACCTTTTTTGGGGAATCTGAGAATGAATATTTTGGATCACATTGAAGCCCAGGCAGACAAAGGAAATATGCTCAGATAAAAACAAGAAAAAAACTCTCTCAGAAAGTTCTTTGTGATGTGTGAATTCATCTCACAGAGTTATGCTGTCTTTTCATTGAGATGTTGATGACACTGTTTTCGTGGAATCTGAATTAGGATATTTGGGAGATCTTTGAAGCTTATGGTGACAAAGGAAATATCCTCAGATAAAAACCAAAAAGAACTTTCTGAGAACCTGCTTGTAATGTGTGAATTCATCTCACAGAGTTACAATGTTATTTTGTTTGGGCAGTTTGCTAACACTGTTTTCTTGGAAATTGCAAGGGGATATTTTGGAGGACATTGAAGCTTATGGTGAAAAGTAAATATCCTCAGACTAAACCTAGAAGGAAGCTTTCAGAGAAACTTCTATGTGTTGTCAACTCTTCGAACAGAGTTACACTATTCTTTTCATGGATCAATTTGTTAGCACTGTTTTAGGGCTAGATGAGACGGGATTTTTTTTTTTTCGCATTGAAGCTTATGGTGACAAAGCAAATATCCTCAGACAAACATTACAAGAAGATTTCTGAGAAACTGCTTTGTGATTTGTGATTTCATCTCACAGAGTTACACCATTATTTTCAAGGAACTGTTTTCTAACACTGTTTTCGTGGAATCTGCAAAGAAATATCTGGGAGTACATTGAGGCCTGTATTGAAAAGGGAATATCCTCATATCCTCAGATAAAAACTAGAAAGAAGCTTTCTGAGAAACCACCTTGTGATATGTGAATTCATCTTACAGAGTTACACTGTTGTTTTCATTGAACAGTTCACTATCATGTTTTCTTGGAATCGCAATGGGATATTTTGGAGCACGTTGAAGCTTATGGTGACAAAGGAAATATTCTCAGACAAAAAGTAGGAAGTTTTCTTAGAAACTGCTTTGTGATGTGTGAATTCATCACACAGAGTTACAGGACACTTTTCATGGATCAGTTAGGTAGCATTGTATTTAGGATATCTGAGAAGGGTCATTTTGAATCAAATTGAAGCCTGTGATGACAAATTAAATATCCTCAGAAAAAAAGCAAAAAGATCTTTCTGAGAAACCGCTTTGCGATGTGAGAATTCATCTCACAAAGCTACACTGTACATTTCATTGAACAATCTGCTAACACTGTTTTTTGGAAATTGCAAAAGGATATTTGCGACTTCAGGCTTATAGTGAAAAAAGAAATATCTTCAGATAAAAACTAGAAAGAAGCTTTGTGAGAAAGTTCCCTGTGTTGTGTGAATTAATGTCACAGAGATACACCTCCTTTCTTTCATGGAGCAGTTTGCTAACACTGTTGTTGTGGAATATGCAAAGGGATATTTGGAAGCACATTGAGGCCTATAATGCAAAAGCAAATATCCTCAGATAAAAACTAGAAAGAAACTTTCTGAGAAACTACTTTGTGATGTGTAAATTAATGTCACAGAGTTACACTGTTCTCTTCATTGAGCAGTTTGATAACACTGTTTTCATGGAATCGGCAATAGGATATCTGGGAGCCTATTGAAGCCTCTGGGGACAAAGGATATATCCTCAGATTAAAAATCAAAATAGAAGCCTTCTGAGAATCTACTTCGTGATGTGTGAATTCATCTCACAGAGTTACACTGTTCTTTTCATTGAGAAGTTTGCTAACACTGTTTTCTTGGAATCCGCAATGGGATGTTTCGGAGAGCATTGACGCTTATGGTGACAAAGGAAATATCCTCGGACAAAAACTAGATAGAAACTATCTGAGAAACTTCTTTATGATTTGTGAACTCATCTCAGAGAGTTACAACTTTATTTTCATGGAGCAGTTTGGTAGCACTGTTTTTGGGGAATCTGTGAAGGGATACTTAATATCGCATTGAAGGCTATGGTGACAAAGGATATATAATCAGACAAAAACTAGAAAGCAGCTTTCTGAGAAAGTTATTTGTGTTTTGTGAATTTGGCTCACAGAGATAAACCTTTCTTTCATGGAGGAGTTTGCTAACACTGTTTTCCTGGAATCTGCAAAGGGATATTTGGGAACACATTGAGGCCTATAGTGAAAAAGGAAATATCCTCAGATAAAAACTATAAAGAAGCTTTCTGAGAAACTGCTTTGTGATGTGGAAATTCATCTCACAAAGTTACACGGTTCTTTTCATTGACAAGCTTGATAACACTGTTTTCGTAGAATCTGCAATAGGATAATTAGGAGCGCATTTAAGCCTATGGTGACAAAGAATATATCCTCAGATAAAAACCAAAAAGAAGCCTTCTGAGAAACTGCTTTGTGATGTGAGAATTCATCTCACTGAGTTACAAATTTCTTTTCATGGAGCAGTTTGCTAACACTGTTTTCATGGAATCTCCAAAGGGATATTTGAGAGTGCATTGAGGCCCGTGGTGAAAAAGCAACTGTCCTCAGAAAAAATCTAGAAAGAAGGTATCTGATAAACCCGTTTCTGACGTGTGAATTCATCTCACAGAGTTACCTTGCTCTTTTCATTGAGCAGTTTACTAACCCTTTTTTTTTTGGAATCTTCAAAGAGACATTTCAGGGCACATTTTAAACTTAAGGTGGCAAAGGAAATGCTCTCATATAAAAACTAGAAAGATTTCTGAGAAACCATTTTGTGATGTGTTTATTCATCTCACAGTGTTACACGATTCTTTCCATGGATCAGTTTTGTAGCACTGTTTTTGGGGAATCTGAGAAGGGATGTTATGGATTGCATTGAAGCCTATGGTGACAAAGGAAATATCCTCAGATAAAAACTAGAAAGAAGCTTTCTGAGAAACTGCTTTGTGATGTGTGAATTCAACTCACAGAGTTACACTGTTCTTTTCATTGAGCAGTTTGCCAACAATGTTTTCTTGGAATCTGCAATGGGATATTTCGGAATGCATTGAAACTGATCACATTGAAGCCCATCATGACAAAGGAAATATCCTCAGATAGAAACCAGAAAGAACTTTCTGAAAAACTGCTTTATGATTTGTGAATTCATTTCACAGAATAACACCTTTCCTTTCATGGAGTCATTTAGTAACACTGTTTTTGAGTAATCTGAGAAGGGATAATTTGGATCGAATTGAAGTCTATGGTTACAAGGGAAATATCCTCAGATTAAAACTAGAAATAAATTTCTAAGAAACTTCTTTGTAATGTTTGAATTCATCTCACGGAGTTACACCATTTTTTTCATTGAGAAGTTTGCTAACACTGTTTTCGTAGAATATCCAAAGTGATATCTGGGAGTGCATTGAGGCCTATGGTGAAAAAGGAAATATCCTCAGATAAAAACTAGGAAGAAGCTTTCTGAGAAATTACTTTGTGATGTGTGAGTTCATCTCATAGAGTTACAATATTCTTTTCATTGAGTAGTCTGCTAATCCTGTTTTCTTGGAATCTGCAATGGGATGTTATAGAGTGCATTTTAAGCTTATGGTGGCAAAGGAAATACTCTCATATAAAAGCCAGAAAGAAACTTGCTGAGAAACCATTTTGTGATGTGTTAATTCATCTTGCAGAGTTACATGGTTGTTTTTAGGGATCAGTTTTGTAGCAACGTTTTTGGGGAATCCGAGAAGGGATATATTGGATTACCTTGAAGATTATAGTGACAAAGGAAATATCCTCAGTTAAAAACTAGATAGAAGCTTTCTGAGAAATTGTTTTGCGAATTCGTCTCACAGAGTTATACCATTGTTTTCATTGAGAAATCTACAAACACTTTTTTTGTGGAATCTGCAAGGGTATATTCATGAGCGCCTTAATGAATATGGTGAAAAAGGAAATATCCTTAGATAAAAACTAGAAAGAAACTAGGAGAAACAGCTTTGTGATATGTGAATTCACCTCACAGAGTTACACCATTATTTCATGGAGCAGTTAGGTAGCACTGCTTTTGGGGAATCAGAGAAGGGATATTTAGAATCGCATTGAAGCCTATGGGGCCAATGGGAATATCCACAGATAGAAACTAGAAAGAAGGTTTCTGAGAAACTTCTTTGTGATCTGTGTATTCATATCACAGAGTAACACCTTTGTTTTGATGGAGCAGTTTGGTAACACTGTTTTCGTGGAACCTACAAAAGGATATTTGTGAGCGAGATGAAGCCTATGGTGAAAAAGGAAATATCCACAGGTAAAAACTAGAAAGAATCTTTCTGAGAAACTGCTTTGTGATGTTTGAATTCATCTCTCTTTGTTACACCACTGTTTCATGGAGCAGGTTGCTAACACTATTTTCTTGGAAACTTTAAAGGGATATTCACTAGTGCATTGAGGCCTATGGTGAAAAAGGAACTATCCTCAGAGAAATAACAGAAAGAAGCTTTCTGAGAAACTTCTTTGTTATTTGTGAATTCATCTCACAGAGTTACACCTTTCTTTCAATGGAGCAGTTTGCTAACACTGTTTTTGTTGAATCCGCACAGAGATATTTGGGAGTGCATGGGGGACAATGGTATAAAAGGAAATATCCTCAGATAAAAACTAGAAAGAAGCTTTCTGAGAAAGTTCTTTGTGATGTTTGAATACATGTCACAGAGTTACGCCTTTCTTTTCATGGAGCACTTTGCTAACACTGTGTTCATGGAATATGAAAAGGGATATTTGGGAGTGCATTGAGGCTTATGGTGAAAAAGAAAATATCCTCAGATAAAACCTAGAAAGAATCTTTCTGAGAAACTGCTTTGTGATGTGTGAATTCGTCACACAGAGTTACAATGTTCTTTTCATTGAGAAGTTTGCTAATGCTGTTTTCTTGGAATATGCAATGGGATATTTTGGAGCACATTGAAGCTTATGGTGACAAAGGAAATATCTTCATAAAAAACTAGAAAAAAGCTTTCTGACAATCTGCTTTGTGATGTGATAATTCACCTCACAGTGTTACATGATTCTTTTCATGGACTGGTTTGTTAGCAGTGCTTTTGGGAATCTGAGAAGGGATATTTTAGAAAGCATTGAAGCTATGGGCTATGGTGAAAAAGAAAAATCCTCAGATAAAAACTACAAAGAAGCTTTCTGAGAAAATACTTTGTGATGTGTGAATTCATCTCACAGAGTTGCATGATTCTTGCCCTGCAACAATTTGCAGTGTTCTTGTGGAATTTGCAATGGGAAATTTTGGAGAGCATTGAAGAATAAGGTGACAAAGGAAATATCTTCCCATAAAAACCAAATAGAAACATTCTGTGAAACTCTTTTGTGATGTTTGAATTCGTCTTACAGAGTTACACTGTTCTTTTCATTGAGAAGTTTGCTAATACTATTTTAGTGGCATCTGCAAAAGGATATTCATGAACTCATTGAGGCCTATGGTGAAAAAGGAAATATCCTCAGACAAAAACTAGAAAGAAGCTTTCTGAGAAAACACTTTGTGATTTGTGAATTCATGTCACAGAGTTACGTCTTTCTTTTCCTGGAGCAGTTTTGTAGCACAGTTTTTGGGGAATCTGTGTAGGGATATTTTATATCACATAGAAGCCTATGGTGACAAAGGATTTATACTCAGATAAAAATTAGAAAGAAACTCTCTGAGAACTTGTTTTGTGATGTGTGAATTCATCTCACAGTTACAGCTTTCCTTCCATGGAGCAGCTTGCTAACACTGTTTTCGTGGAGTGTGCAAAGGGATACTTGGGAACACAGTGAAGCCTATAGTGAAAAATGAAATATACTCAGATAAAAAGTACAAAGAAGCTTTCTGTGAAACAGCCTTGTGATGTGTGAATTCATCTCACAGCGTTACACCATTCTTTGCATGGAGGAGTTCGCTAACACTATTTTTGAGGAATCTGCAATAGGATATTTGGGAGCACATTGAAACCTATGGTGACAAAGGAAATATCCTCAGATTAGCCAAAAGAAGCTTTCTGAGAATCTGCTTTGTGACATGTGAATTCATCTCACAGAGTTACACTGTTCTTTTCATTGAGCAGTTTGTTAACACTGTTTTATTGGAATCCACAAGGGGATATTTCGGACAGCAATTTTATCTTATGGTTACAAAGGAAATGTCCTTAAATAAAAACTAGAAGGAAGCTTTATGAGAAACCATTTTGTGATTTGTGAATTCATCTCACAGAGATACATGATCCTTTTCATGGATCAGTTTAGTAGCACTGTTTTTGGGGAATCTGAGAAGGCATATTTTGGATCGCATTGAAGTCTGTGGTGATAAGTGATATATCCTCAAATAAAAATCAAAAAGAACTTTCTGAAAAACTGCTTTCTGATGTGTGAATTCTTCTCACAAAGTTACACTGTTTTTTTCATTGAAGAGTTTGCTAACACTCTTTTCTTGGAATCTGCAATGAGATATTTCAGATTGCGTTGCAGCTTATGATGACAAAGGAAACACACTCATAGAAAAATTAGAAAGAAACTTTATGAGAAACCGCTTTGTGATGTGTTAATTCATCTCACAGAGTTACATGATACTTTACATTGAGCAGTTTGGTAGCATTGTGCTTGGGGAATCTCAGAATTTGTATTTTTGATGGCATTGAAGCCTACGGTGACAAAGGATATATCTTCAGATAAAAACTTGAAAGCAGCTTTCTGAGAAAGTTATTTGTGATGTGTAATTTCCAACCACAGAGTTACAACTTACTTTTCATGGAGCAGTTTGCTAACACTGTTTCATGGAAATTGCAAAGGGATATTTGCAAGTGCCTTCTGACCTATAGGGAAAATAGAAATAATCTCAGATAAAAACTACAAAGAAGCTTTCTGAGAAACTGCTTTGTAATATGTGAATTTATCTCACACCATTACACCGTTCTTTTCATTGACCAGTTTGATAACACTTTTTCGATGAGGATATTTCCTATGTCACCATAAACTTCAATGTGTTCCAAAATATTCCATTTAAGATTCCAATAAAACAGTGTTAGCAAACTGCTCAAGGAAAAGAATAGTGTAACACTGTGAGATGAATTCACACATCACAAAGCAGTTTCTCAGAAAGTTTCTTTTTGGTTTATCAATGAGATTATTTCCTCTGTCACCATAGGCTTCAATGTGCTCCCAAATATCCTACTACAGATTCCACGAAAACAGTTTTATAAAACTACTCAAATAAAAGAGTGGTGTAACTGTGTGAGATAAATTCACACATTTCAAACAGTTTCTCAGAAAGCATCTATTTGGTTTATCTATGAGGATATTTCCTTTGTCACCATAAGCTCCAAAGTGATAAAACATATCAGAGTGCAGATTCCTAGAAAACACTGTAAGCAAACTGCTCCATGGAAAGATTAGTGAAACTCTGAGAGTTGAATTCACACATCACAAACAGTTTCTCAGAAAGCTTCATTCTAATTTTATCTGAGGATATTCACTTTTTCACTATAGGCCTCAATGTAATCCAAATTATCGCATTGCAGATTCCAAGAAAAAAGTGTTAGCAAACTGCTCAATGAAAAGAACAGTGTAACTCTGTAAGATGAATTCACACATCACAAAGCAGTTTCTCAGAAAACTTCTTTTTGGTATTTCTCTGAAGATAATTTTTTTGTCATTACAGGCTTCAAAGTGCTTCAAAATACCCTTTTGCAGATTCCATGAAAAGAGTGTTATCAAATTGTTCAATGAAATGTACAGTGTAACTCTGTGAGATGAATTCAAACATTACAAAGCAGATTCTCAGAAAGCTTCTTTTTGGTATTCCTATGAGGATATATCCTTTTTCACTATAAGTCTCAGCGCGCTCCCAAATATCCCTCTGCAGATTCCATAAAAACTGTGTTAGCAAACTGCTCCATGAAAAGTAAATTGTAACTCTGTGGGATGAATTCACACAATACAAAGAACTTTCTCAGAAAGCTTCTTTCTAGTTTTTTCTGAGGATAAATCCTTTTTCACCATAGGCCTCAATGCATTACCAAATATCCTTTTGCAGATTCAACGAAAACAGTGTTAGCAATCTGCTCCATTAAAAGAAAGGTATAACTCTGTGAGATGAATTCATACGTTATGAAACAGTTTCTCAGAATGCTTCTTTCTCATTTTACTATGAGGATATTAACTCTTTCACTATAATCCTCAATGCGCTCACAAATATCCCTTTGCAGATTCCACGAAAATTGTGCTAGCAAACTGCTTCATGAAAAGAAAGGTGTAACTCTGTGAGATGAATTCAAACATCAGAAAGAACCTTCTCAGAAAGCCTCTTTCTAGTTTTTATCTGGTTATATATCCTTAGTCACCATAGGCTTCAATGCGGTCCAAAATATCCCTTCTCAGATTCCCCAAAAACAATGCTACCAAACTGATCCATGAAAACAATCCTGTAACTCTATGAGATGAATTACCACATCATAAAACCGTTTCTCAGAAGCTTCTTTCTAGTTTTTATATGAGGATATTTCCTTTGTTACCATAAGCTTCAATGCGCTCTGAGATAACCCATTGCAGATTCCAAGAACACAGTGTTAGCCAGAGGTTCAATGAATAGAACAGTGTACCTCTCTGAGATGGATTCACACATCACAAAGATGTTTCTCAGAAAGCTTCTTTCTAGTTTTTATCTGAGAATATTTCATTTTTCACCATAGGTCTCAATGCGCTCCCAAATATCCCTTTGCAGATTCCACAAAAACAGTGTTAGCAAACTGCTCAATGAAAAGAAAGTTGTAACACTGTGATATCAATTCACACATCACAAAGAACCTTCTCAGAAAGTTTCTTTCTAATTTTTATCTGAGGATATTTCCTTTGTCACCATAGGCTTCAATGCGATCCAAAACATTCCTTCTCAGATTCCCCCAAAACAGTGCTATCAAACTGATCCGAGAAAACAATCATGTAACTCTGTGAGAAGAATTCACAAATCACAAAATAGTTTCTCAGAAAGTATCTATCTAGCTTTTGTCTGAGGATAATTAATTTTAGCAGTAAGTTTCAATGCACTCTGATATATTCCATTGCAGATTCCAAGGAAACCGTGTTAAACTGTTCAATGATAAGAACAGTGTAACTCTGTGAACTGAATTCACACATCACAAATCAGTTTCTCAGAAAGCGTCTAGTTGGTTTTTATCTGATTATACTTTCTTTGTCACCATTGGCTTCAATGTGCTCCCAAATATCCTATTGCAGACTCCACGAAAAGAGTGTTATCAATCTGCACAATGAAAAGAACGGTGTAACTCTGTAAGATGATTTCACACATCAAAAAGCAGTTCTCAGAAAGCTTCTTTTTGTTTTTTCCATGAGTATATTTCCTTTTAGAATATAGGCTTCAATGCGCTCCCTTGTATTCCTTTATAGATTCCACAAAAACTGTGTTAGCAAACTGCCCCATGAAAGGAAACGTGTTACTATGTGAGATGAATTCACACTTCTCAAAGAACTTTCTCAGATTGCTTCTTTCTAGTTTTTATCTGAGGATATGTCCTTTGTCACCATAGGCTTCAATGTGCTCCTAAATATCCCATTGCAGATTCCAAGAAAACAGTGTTAGCAAACTGCTCAATGAAAAGAACAATGTAACTCTCTGCCATGAATTCACATATCACAAAGCAGTTTCTCAGAAAGCTTTTTTCTAGTTTTTGTCTGAGGATATTTCCTTTTTAACAATAAGCTTCATTGTGCTCTGAAATATGTCATTGTAGATTCCAAGAAAACGATTTTAGCAAACTTCCCCATCAAAAGAACAGTGTAACTCTCTGTGTTGAATTCACCCACCATGAAGTAGTCTCTCAGAAAACTTCTTTCTAGTTTTTATATGAGGATATTTCCTTTCTCACTATAGGCCTCAAAGCATTCCCAAGTATGCCTTTGCAGATTTCACAAAAACTGTTAGCAAACTGCTCCATGAAAAGCAAGGTGTAACTCTGTGAGATGAATTCATGCAACACAAAGAACTTTCAGAGAAAGCTTCTTTCGAGTTTTTATCAAGGTGTTAAAAAATATCCTTTCTCAGATTCCCCAAAAACAGTGCTAACAGATTAATCCATGATAAGAATCATGTTACGCTATGAGATGAATTAACATATCTCACAGCAGTTTCTTAGAAATCTTCTTTCTAGTTTTTATATGATTATATTTCCTTTGTCACCTTAGGCTTCAACGTGATCCAAAATATCCCTTCTCAGATTCCCCAAAAACAGTGCTACCAAACTGCTCCAAGTAAAGGATTGTGCAACTCTAAGATGAATTCACAAAAGTTTCTTTCCAGTTATTGTCTGAGGATATTTCCTTTCTCACCATAAGCTTCAAAGTGCTCCGAAATATACCACTGCAGATTTCAAGAAAGTAGTGTTAACAAACTGCTCATTGAAAAGAACTGTGTAACTCTGTTAGATGAAATCAGATATCCCAAAGCATTTACTTTCCCAGATAGCTTCTTTTCGGTTTTTTCTGAGGATACTTCCTTTGTCACCATAGGCTTCAATGTGATCCAAAATATCCCTTCTCACATTCCCCAAAAACAGTGCTACCAAACTGCTCCTTGGAAAGAATCATGTAACTGTGTGAGATGAATTCGCCAATCACAAAACAGTTTCTCAGAAAACTGCTCTCTAGTTACTATATGAGGATAGTTCCCTTGTCACCATAAGCTTCAATGCACTCTGAAATATCCCTTTGCATATTCCAAGAAAACATTGTTAACAAATTGCTCAATGAAAAGAACAGTGTAACTCTCTGACATGTATTCACACATCTCAAAACAGTTTCTCAGAAAGCTTATTTTTACTTTGTGTCTGAGGATATTTCCTTTTTCACAATAAGTTTCAATGCAATCTGAAATGTGCCAATGCAGATTCCAAGAAAACAGTTTTGACAAACTGCTCAGTGAAAAGAACAGTGTAAATATGTGAGTTGAAATCACAAATCAAAAAGCAGTTTCTCAGAAAGCTTCTTTCTAGTTTTCATCTGAGGAAATTTCCTTTTTCACCATAGGCCTCAATGCGCACCCAAATATCCCTTTGAAACTTCTACAAACACAGTGTTAGCAAACTACTGCATGAAACGACAGTTGTAACTCTGTGTGATGAATTCACACATCACAAAGAACTTTCTCAGAAAAGTTCCTTCTACTTTTTATCAGAGGATATTTCCTTTGTCACCATAGACTTCAATGCAGCCCAAAATATCCCTTCTCAGATTCCCCAATAGCAGTGCTACCAAACTGCTCCATGAAAAGTATTGTGCAACCCTGTGTGATGAATTCACAAATCATAAAGCAGATTCTCAGAAAGTTTTTTTCTAGTTTTTTCTGAGGATATTTCTTTTGTTACAATAAGCTTCAAAGTGCTCCAAAATATCCCATTGTAGACTCCAAGAAAGCATTGCTGGTAAACTGCTGAATGAAAAGAACAGTGTAATTGTGTGAGTTGAATTCACACATCACAAAGCAGTTTCTCAGAAAGCTTCTTTCTAGTTTTTCTCTGAGGATTTTTTTTCACTATAGGCCTCAAAGTACTCCTAAATATCCCTTTGCAGATTCAATGAAAACAGAGTTAGTAAAGTGTTCTAAAAAAGAAAGGTGTAACTCCCTGAGATGAACTCACACATCACAAAGAACTTTCTCAGAAACCTTTCTTACAGTTCTTATCTGAGGATATTTCCTTTTTCACCCTAGGCCTCTATTTGCTCCCAAATATACCTGTGCAGATTCCAGGAAAACAGTGTTAGCAAACTGCTCCATAAAAAGAGAGGTGTAACTTTATGAGATGAATTAACGCATCACAAAGTAGTTTCTCAGAAAGTTTCTTTTCAGTTTTTATGTGAGAATATTTCCTTTGTCACCATAGGCTTCAATGAAATTTAAAGTGTCCCATCTCAGATTCCCCAAAAACACTGCTACTAAACTAATCCATGAAAAGAATCATGTAAATTTGTGACATGAGTGAAAACATCACAAGCTTTTTTCTCTGAAAGCTTCTTTCTAGATTTTACATGAGGATATTTCCTTTATCATCGTAAACTTCAATGCACTCCGAAATATCCCGTTGCAGATTCCAAGAAAACAGTGTTATCCAACTGCTCAATGAAAGGAACTGTGTAACTCTGTGAGTTGAATTCACACATCACAGAGTAGTTTCTCAGAAAGCTTCTTTATAATTTTCATCTGAAAGAATTTCCTTTTTCACCATAGGCCTCAATGCGCTCCCAAATATCCCTTCGTAGATTTCATGAAAACTCTGTTAGCCAACTGCTCCATGAATACAAAGGTGTAACTCTGTGAGATGAATTCCCACATCACAAGGAAGTTTCTCAGAAAGCTTCTTTATAGTTTTTATCTCAGGATATTTCCTTTGTCACCATAGACTTCAAAGCGATCCAAAATAACCCTTCTCTGATTTCCCAAAAACAGTGCTACCAAACTGATACATGAAAAGAATCATGTAACTCTGTGAGATGAACTAACACATCATAAAGCAGTTTCTCAGAAATCTTCTTTCTAGTTTTCGTCTGAGAATATTTACGTTTTCACCATAGGCTTCAATTCACTCCGAAATATGCAATTGCAAATTCAACGTAAAAAGTGCATTCAAACTTCTCAATGAAATGAATACTGTAGCTCTGTGAGAAGAACTCAAACATCACAAAGCAGTTTCTCAGAAAGCTTCTTTCTAGTATATTTCCTTTTTCACTACAGGCCACAATGCGCTCCCAAATAGCCTTTTGCAGATTACAAGAAAACTGTGGTAGCAAATTTCTCCATGAAAAGATAGGTGTAACATGTGAGATGAATTCCCACCTCACAAACAAGTTAATCAGAAAGCTTCTTTTTAGTTTTTAAGTGAGGATATTTCCTTTGTCACATTGGGTTTCAATGGGATCCAAAATATCCCTTCTCAGATTCCCGAAAAAGAGTGATACCACACTGTTCCATGACAAGAATCATGTAACTCTGTGAGATGAATTCACAAATCACAAATCTCTTTCTCAGAAAGCATCTTTCTAGTTTTTGTCTGAGTATGTTTCCTTTGTCACCATCAGCTTCTAAGCACTCCAAAATATTCCTTTGCAGATTCCAAGAAAACAGTGTTAGCAATCTGTGCAATAAAAAGAACAGTGTAATTCTATGAGATGAATTCAAAAATTGCAAAGAAGTTTCTCAGCAAGTTTCTTTCTAGTTTTTGTCTGAGGATATTTCTTTTGTCAAAATCAGCTTCAATGTGCCTTGAAATATCCCACTGCAGATCCCAAGAAAACAGTGGTAGCAAACTGCTCAATCAAAACAACAGTGTAACTCTGTGAGATGAATTGAAACATCACTAAGCAGTTTCTCAGAAAGCTATTTTCTAGTTATTATTTCAAGATATTTCATTTTTCACCATAGGCTTCAATGTGCTCCAAAATATCCTATTGCAGATTCCACAAAAAGAGTGGTAGCATACTACTCAATGAAAAGAATGGTGTAAATCTGTGAGATGAGTTCACACATCACAAAGCAGATTCTCAGAAAGTCTCTTTTCAGTTTTTATCTGAGGATATTTCCTTTGACACCATAGGCTTCAATGCGCTCTCAAGTATCCTATTACAGATTCCACAAAACCAGTGTTATCAGACAGCCCAATGAAAAGTATGGTGTAACTCTGTGAGATGAATTCACCCATCACAAAGCAGTGTCTCAGACAAATTCTTTCCAGTTTTTATCTGAGGATATTTCCTTTTTCACTGTAGTCCTCAATGTGCTCCAAAATATCCCTTTGCAGATTCCAAGAAAACAGTTTTAGCAAACTGCTACATGAAAAGAATGGTGTACCTCAGTGAGATGAATTCACACATCACATAAAAGTTTCTTAGAAAGCTTCTTTCTAGTTTTTTTCTGAAGATATTTCCTTTGTCACCATAGGCTTTAAGGTGATTCAAAATATCCTTGCTCAGATACCCCAAAAACAGTGCTACCAAACTTCTCCATGAAAACAGTGGTGTAACTCTGTGAGATGAACTCACACAACACAAAGATGTTCCTCAGAAACATTCTTTTTATTTTTGCCTGAAGATATTCCCTTTGTCAAAATAAGCTTCAGAGCACTCCAAAATATCCCATTGCAGATTCCGAGAAAAGAGTGTCATCAAACTCCTTAATGAAAAGAACAGTGTAACTCTGAGAGATGAATACGCATATCACAAAGCAGTTTCTCTGAAAATTTCTTTCTAGTTTTTATCTGAGGATATTTCCTTTTCACCATAAGCCTCAAGGCGCTCCCCAATATCCCTTTGCAGATATCATGAAGATAGTGTCAGCAGAGTGCTCCATGGAAAGAAACTTGTACTCTGTCAGATGAATTCACACAACAGAAAGCAGTTTCTCAGAAAACTTCTTTCTAATTTTTCTCTGAGGAATATGCTTTGTCACCATAAGCTTCAATGCACTGTGAAATATCCCTTTACAGATTCCAAGAAAACAGTGTCAGCAGACTGCTCAATGAAAATAACCTTGTAACTCTGTGAGATGTATTCACACATCACAAAGAGGTTTCTCAGAAAGCGTCCTTTTGCTTTTCATCAGAGGATATTTCCTCTGTCACCATAGGCTTCAATGTGCTCCCAAACATCCTCTTGCATTTTGAACAAAACAGTGTTAGCAAACTGCCTTATGAAAAGTACAGTGTAACTCTGTGAGATGTATTCACGTATTACAAAGCAGTTTCTCAGAAAGCTTCTTTCTAGTTATTATCTGAGGATATTTCCTTTGTCACCACAGGCTTCAATGCAATTCAAAATATCTCTTCTCAAATTCCCCAAAAACACTGCTGGAAACTGCTCCTTGAAAGAAAGTCGTATCTCTGTGAGGTTAATATACACATCAGAAACAAGTTTGTCACAAAGCTTCTTTCAAGTAATTATCTGAGGATATTTCCTTAGTCACCATAGACTTCAATGCGATTAAAAATATCCCTTCTCAGATTCCCCAAAAACAGTGCTACCAAACTGTTCCATGAAAAGAATCATGAATTCTGTGAGGTGAATTAGCACATCACAAAGTGGTTTCTTAGAATGCTTCCTTCTAGTTTCTTAATGAGGATATTTCCTTTGTCACCATAAGCTACAATGTACTCCAAAATCCAATTGCAGAATCCAAGAAAACATAGTTAGCAAACTGCTCAATGAAAAGAACAGTGTAACTCTGTGAGATGAATTCACACATCACAAAGCAGTTTCTCAGAAAGCTGCTTTCTCCTTTTTATCTGAGGATATTTCCTTTGTCAGCATAGGCTTCAATGCAATCCAAAATATCCCATCTCAGATTCCAAAAAAATAGTGTTAAAAAACTTCTCCATGGTAGGAAAGTGTAGCTCTGTGAGATGAAATCACACATCAGATATCAGAGTTTCAGAAACCTTCTTTCTAGTTTTTGTCTAAGGATTTTCCTTCATCACCATAAGCTTCCATACACTCTGAAATATCACATTGCAGATTCCATGAAAACATGTTAGCAAACTGCTCAGAGAAGTGAACAGTGTAACTCTGTGAGATAGCTTCACACATCACAAAGCAGTTTCTCAGAAAACTTCTTTTTGTTTTTTATCTGAGAATATTTCCTTTTTCACTCTAGGCCTCAATGCACTCCCAAATATCCTGTTGCAGATTCCATGAAAACAGTGTTAGCAAACTTCTCAAGGAAAAGTAGGGTGTATCTCTGTGAGATGAATTCTCACATCACAAAGCAGTTTCTTAGAAAGCTTCTATCTAGTTTTTGTTTGAGGATATTTCCTTTTTTACTAGAGGCCTCAATGGACTCCCAAATTTCCTTTTCCAGATTAAATTAAAACTGTGTTAGCAATCTGCTCCATGAAAATAAAGGTATAGCTCTGTGAGATGAATTGACACATCATAAAGAACTTACTCAGAAAGCTTCTTTCTCATTTTTATCTGAGGATATTTCCTTAGTCACCATAGACTTCAATGCGATCCAAAATATCCCTTCTCAGATTCTCCAAAAACAGTGCTACCAAACTGTTCCATGAAAAGAATAGTGTATCCCTGTGAGATGAATTAACACCATGCAAAACGATTTCTCAGAAAGCTTCTCTCCTGTTTTTGTCTGAGGATATTTAATTTTTCACCATAAGCTCAATATGCTGTAAAATATGCCATTGTAGATACCAAGTAAACAGTGTTATCAAACTGCTGAATAAAAAGAACAGTGTAACTCTGTAAGATGAATTCATACATCACAAAGTACTTTCTCAGAAAGTTTCTTTCTAGTTTTTCTATGGGGATGTTTCTATTTTCACTGCAGGCCTCAATGAGCTCCCAAATATCCCCTGAAGATTCCACGAAAACTGTGTTAGCAAACTGCTCCATGAAAAGAAAAGTATATCCCTGTGACATGAACTCCCACATCATGGAGAACTTTCTCAGAAATCTTCTTTCTAGTTTTTATCTGAGGATATTTCCATTGTCAACATAGGCTTCAATGCGATGCAAAATATCCTTTTTCAGATTCCACAAAAACAGTGTTAACACACTAATCCATGAAAAGATATGTGTAATGCAGTGAGATGAATTAACACATGACAAAGCAGTTTCTCAGAAAGCTTCTGCATGGTTTTCATCTGAGGGTAATTCCTTTGCCACAATAGGCCTCAATTCATGCCAAAATGTCCTATTGCAGATTCCACAAAAAAGTGTTATCAAACTGCTCAATGAAAAGAACGGTATAGATCTTTGTGATGAATTCACACATCACAAAGCAGTTTCTCAGAAAGCTTCTTTCTAATTTTTATCTGAGGATATTGCCTTTTTCACTTTAGGCCACAATGCGTTCCCAAATATCCCTTTCCTCATTCTACGAAAACAGCATTAGCAAACTACTCCATGAAAAGAAAGGTGTAACTCTCTGGGATGAATTCACACATCACAAAGATCTTTCTCAGACAGCTTCTTTTTTGTTTTTATATGAGGATAATTCCTTTGTCACCATAGGCTTCAATGCAATCCAAAATATCCCTTCTCAGTTTCCACAGAAACAAAGATATAAAACTGATCCATGAAAACAACAGGGTGAGATGAATTCGCACATCAAAAAGAACTTTTTCAGAAACGTTTGTTCTAGTTTTCACCCGAGTGTTTTTCCTCAGTCACGAAAGGCTTCATTGTGACTGAAAATATTCCTTCTTAGTTTCCTCAAAAACAGTACTACCAACCTGATACATGAAAACAATTGTGTAACTCTGTGAGATGAATTAACACATCACAAAGTGGTTTCTCAGAAAGCTTCTCTCTAGTTTTTATATGAAGATATTTTCTTTGTCACCATAAGCTTCAATGTACTCTGAAATATTCCATGGCAGGTTCCAAGGAAACAGTGTTAGTAGACTGCTAAATGAAAAGAACAGTGTATCTGTGTGAGATGAATTCACACGTCACAAAGCAGTTTCTCAGAAAGCTTCTTTCTAGTTTTTATCTAAGCATATTTCCTTTTTCAATATAGGCCTCAATTCGCTCCCAAATATCCCTTTGCAGACTCCACAAAAGCAGTGTTAGCACACTACTGCACGAAAAGAAAGGTGTAATACTGTGAGATGAATTCCCACATCACAAGGAAGTTTCTCAGAAAGCTTCTTTATAGTTATTATTTCAGGATATTTCCTTTGTCACCACAGGCTTCAATGTGATCAAAATTATCCCTTCTCAGATTCTCCAAAAACAGGGCTACCAAGCTGATCCATGAAAAGTATCATGTAAGTATGTGAGCTGATCTAATGCATCATAAAGTGGTTTTGAAGAAAGCTTCCTTCTAGTTTTTTTATGAGGATATTGACTTTGTCACCATAAGCTTCAATGTACTCCATAATATCTCATTACAGATTCCAGGAAAACAGTGTTAGCAAACTGCTCCATGAAAAGAAATGTGTAACTCTGAGAGATGAATTCATACATCACAAAGCAGTTTCTCAGACAGCTTGTTTCAAGTTTTTATATGTCGTATTTCCTTTGTCAGCATAATCTTCAATATGATCCAAAATATCCCTTCTCAGATTCCCCAAAAACAGTGATACAAAACTGTTCCATGAAAGAAATCGTGTAATGCTGTGAGATAAACTAACACCTTTCAAAACTTTTTCTCAGAAAGTTTCTTTCTAATTTTTACATGAGGATATTTTCTTTGTCACCAAAGGCCAAAATGCGATCCAAAATATCCCTTCTCAGATTCCCCCAAAACAGTGTTAACAAACAGCTGCATGAAAAGGATCGTGTAACTCCATGACATGAATTCACACATCACAAAGCAGTTTCTCCAAAAGCTTCCTTCTAGTTTTTGTCTGAGGATATTTCCTTTGTCACCATTAGCCCCAATGAACTCCGAAATATCCCATTGCAGATTCCAAGAGAACAGTGTTAGCAAACTGCTTAATGAAAAGTACAGTTTAATTCTGTGTGATGAATTCACAAATCACCAAGCAGTTTCTCAGAAAGTTTCTTTCTAGTTTTTATCTGAGGATATTTCCTTTTTCACTTTAGGCCTCAATGCACTCCCAAATATGCCTTTGGAGATTCCACCAAAACACTGTTAGCAAACTGCTCCATGAAAAAGAAAGGTGTAACTCTGTGAGATGAATTCACACATCTTAAGAACTTTCTCACAAAGCTTCTTTCTAGTTTTTAATCTGAAGATATTTCCTTATCACCATATTCTTCAATGCAATCCAAAATATCCCTTCTCACTTTACCCAAAAACTTTGCTACAAAACTGATTCATGAAAAGAATCGTGTAATTCGGTGATATGAATTAATACATCTCAAAGTAGTTTCTCAGAAAGCTTCTTACTAGTTTTTATACTAAGATATTTCCTTTGTCACCATAAGTTTCAATGTGCTCTAAAATATCCCACTGCAGATTCCAAGAAAACAGTGTAAACAGGCTGCTAAATGAAAAGAACAGTGTAACGCTGTGTGATGAATTCAGACATCACAAAGCAGTTTCTCAGAATGCTTCCTTCTAGTTATTATCTGATGATATTTCATTTTTCACCATAACCCTCAATGCACTCCCAAATATACCTTTGCACATTCCACAAAAACAGCATTAGCAAACTACTCCATGAAAAGAAAGGTGTAACTCTCTGGGATGAATTCACACATCACAAAGATCTTTCTCAGACAGCTTCTTGTTTGTTTTTATATGAGGATAATTCCTTTGTCACCATAGGCTTCAATGCAATCCAAAATATCCCTTCTCAGTTTCCACAGAAAGTTTCTTTCTTATTTTTTCTGAGGATATTTCCTTTTTCACCGTAATCTTCAATGTGCTGTGACATATCCCATTGCAGATTACAAGAAAATAGTGTTAGCAAACCTCTCAATGAAAGGAACAGTCTATCATAGGCCTCAATGCGCTCCCAAATATCCTTTTGCAGATTCCACAAAAACATGTTTAGCAAACAGCTCCATGATAAGAAAGGTGTAACTTGATGAGAGGAATCACACATCACAAATAGCTTTCTCAGAAATCTTCTTTCTAGTTTTTATGTGAGGATATTTCCTTTGTTACCATAGGTTTCAACATGATCCAAAATTCCCTTTCTCAGATTCCCCCAAAACAGAGCTACTAAACTGTTCCTAGAAAAGGATCATGCAGCCCTGTGAGATTAATTAGCACATCACAAAGCTGTTTGTCAGAAAGCTTCTTTCTAATTTTTGTCTGAGGATATTTCCTTTTTCACCATAGGCCTCAAGGCACTCCTAAATATCCCTTCTCAGATACACAAAAACAGTGATGCCAAAGTGCCCCCTCAACAGAAACGTAGAACTCTATGAGATGAATGGACACATAACGAAGGAGTTTCTCCAAAAGCTTCTCTCCAGTTGTTACCTGAGGAAATTTCTTCACCTCTGAACCCTATGCCCTCCAAAATATCCCTCTGCATATTCCACAAAAACAGTGCTAACAAACAGCTCCATGAAAAGAATGATGTAGCTCTGTGAGATAAATTGACGCATCACAAAGCAGTTTCTCAGGAAGATTCTGTATAGTTTTTATCTGAGGATATTTCCTTTTCCACCATAAGCATCAATGTACTCCAAAGTTTCCTGTCTCTGGCACCACAAAAACAGTGATGCTCAAGTGCTCTCTCAACAGAAACGTTTAGTTCTATGAGACGAATGCACACATCACAAAGGAGTTTCTCCAAAAGGTTCTCTCCAGTTTTTACCTGAAGAATTTTCTTTTTTCACCTTAGGCCTCTATGCACTCCCAAATATCCCACTGTAGATTCCACAAAAATAGTGCTACCAAACTGCACAATGAAAAGAATGATTTCACTCTGTGAGATGAATTTACCCAACAAGAAGTAGTTTCTCAGGAAAAAAATTACTTTCTAATTTTTTTCTGAGGATATTTCCTATTCCACTATATTCTTCAATGTGTTCCCAAATATCCCTTCTAAGACACCACAAAAAGAATGATGCCAAAGTACTCCCTCAACAGAAACATTTAGCTCTATGAGATGAATGCATGTATCACAAAGGAGTTTCTCAGAAAGCTTCTCTGTAGTTTTTACCTGAAGATATTTCCTTTTTTGCCATTGGACTCAATGTGTGCCCAAATATCCCTTTGCAGATTCCACAAAACAGTGTTACCAAACCGCTCAATGAAAAGAAAAGTGTAACTCTGTGAGAGGAATTCACTTATCACAAAGCAATTTCTCAGAAAAATTCTTTCTAGTTCAAATCTGAGGATATTTCCGTTTTCACCATAGGCTTCAATGTTTTCCCAAATATCTCTTCTCAGATAACAAAGAAACAGGGATGCCAAACTGCTCAATCAACAAAAAGGTTAAACTCCATGACATGAATTGAACCATCAAAAAACTGTTTCTTGCAAAGTTTCTCTCCAGTTTTTATCAGAAATTATTTCATTTTTCACCGTAGGCCTCTTGGAGCTCCTGATTATCCCTTTATAGATTCCATAAAAACAGTGCTACCAAACTGCTCAAAGAAAACAAAGGTGTAACTCTGTGTGATGAATTCACCCATCACAAAGGAATTTATTGGAAAGTTTCTTTCTAGTTTTTATCTGAGAATATTTCCTTTTCCACCATCTGCTTCTTTCTAGTTTAAATCTGAGGATATTTCCTTTTTCAACATTGAAGATTCCATAAAAGCAATGAGATCAAAGTGTTCTATGAAAATAATCATGTAACTCTGTGAGATGAACTCAAAAATCACAAAGCAGTTTCTCAGAAAGCTTCTTTTTAGTTTTTGTCAGAGGATATTTCCTTTGTCACCCTAAGCTTCAATGTTCTCAAAAATATCCCATTGCCAATTCCAATATATCAGTGTTAGCAATCTGCTCAATGAAAAGAACAGTAAAACTCTGTGAAATGAATTCACCCATCCAAAGCAGTTTCTCAGAAAGCTTCTTTATGTTTTTTATCTAAGGATATTACCATTTTCACCATAGGCTTCAATTTGCTCCCAAATATCCTATTGCAGATTCCAAGAAAACATTGTTAGCAAACTGCTGAATGAAAAGAACCCTGTAACTCTGTGAGAGGAATTTACACATCACAAAACAGTTTCTCAGAAAGCTTCTTTTTAGATTTTATCTGAGGATATTTCTTTTGTCACCATAGGCTTCAATTCGATCCAAAATATCCCTTATTAGATTCCCCAAAAACAGTGCTACCAAACTGCTCCATGAAAAGAATTGTGTAACGCAGAGAGATGAATTAAAACATCACAAGGTGGTTTCTCAGAAACCTTCTTTCTGGTTTTCACATGAGGATATTTACTTTTCCACCATAGGCTTCAATGTACTCCAAAATATCCCCTTTGAGACATCACAAAAACAGTGTTGTAAAAGTGGTACCTAAAAAGAAATGTTTATCTCTATGAGATGAATACACATATCACAAAGGGGTTTCTCCAAAAACTTCTCTCCAGTTGTCACCTGAAGAATTTTATTTTATCAACTTAGGCCTCTATTGCTACTAAATATTGCCCCGCAGATTCCACAAAAACAGTGCTAACAAACTGCTCCATGAAAAGAATGATGTAACTCTGTGACATAAATTGACCCGTAACAAAGCAGTTTCCCAGGAAGCTTCTTTCTAGTTTTTGTCTGAGGATTTTGACTTTGTCACCAAAAGCTTCAATGCGTTCCAAAATATCTCATTGCAGATTCCAAGAAAACAGTGTTAGTAAACTGCTCAATGAAAAGAAAAGTGTAACTCTATGAGATCAATTCACACATCACAAAACAATCTCTCAGAAAGCTTCTTTTTGGTTTATTATCTGAGGATATTTCCTTTGTCACCATAGGATTAAAAGTACTCCCAAATATCTTGTTGCAGATTACACGAAAACAGGGTTATCAAACTGCTAAATGTAAAGAATGGTGTAAGTCTGTTAGATGAATTCACACATCACAAAGAAGTTTCTCAGAAACCTTCTTTCTAGTTTTTATCTGAGGATATTTTGTCATCACAGGCTTCAATGCGATCCGAAATATCCCTTCTCAGATTCCCCAGAAACAGTGCAACCAAATGACTAAATAAAAAGGATCATGTAACTCTGTGAGATGAATTAACACATCACAAAGCAGTTTCTCAGTAAGCATCTTTCTACTTTTAAATGAGGATATTTCCTTTGTCACCATGAAGTTCTGTGTGCTCCAAAATATCCCATTGCATATTCCAAGAAAACAGTGTTAGCAAACTGCTCAATGAAAAGAACAGTGAAGCGATGTGAGATGAATTCACACATCACAGAGCAGTTTCTCAGATAGCTTTTTTCTAGTTTTTCTCTGAGGATATTTCCTTTTTCACCATAGGCCTCAATGTACTCCCATATATGCCTTTGCAGATTCCACGAAAACAGTATAGGTGGACTGTTCCATGAAAAGATATGTATAACTCTGTGAGATGAATTTTTGCAACACAAAGAAGTTTCTCAGAACATTTCTTTCTAGTTTTTATCCGAGGGTATTTCCTTTGTCACCATAGGTTTCAATGTGATCCAAAATATCCTGTCTCAGATTAACCAATAACATTGCCACCAAACTGCTAAATGAAAAGGAAGGTGTACCTCTGTGAGATGAATTCATAAATCACAAAGCAGTTTCTTGGGAAACTTCTTTCTAGTTTTTTTCTGATGATATTTACTTTATCACTATAGGCTTCAATGTAATGTAAAATATTACTTCTGAGATTCCAGAAAAACAGTGCTACCTAAGTGCTCCTTGAAAAATTCTTGTAACTCTGTGAGATGAATTCACAAATCACAGAGCAGTTTCTCAGAAAGCTTCTTTCTAGTTTTGTTCTGAGGCTATTTCCTTTGTCACCCTAAGATTCAAAGAGCTCGAAAATATCCCATTGCAGATTCCAAAAAAAAAAAAGGAACAGTGTAACTCTGTGAATTGAATTCACACATCACAAAGTAGTCTCTCAGAAAGGTTACTTTTGGTATTTATCTGAAGGTATTTACTTTGTCATCATATGCTTCAAAGCGCTCTGAAATATCCTATTGTAGATTACAGGAAAACATTATTAGCATACTGTGAAATGAAAAGAATGCTGTAATTCTGTGAGATGAATTCACACATCACAGATCAGTTTCTCAGCAAGTTTCTTTCCGGTTTTTATCTGAGGATATTTCCTTTTTCACCACAGGCTTCAATATTTTCCCAAATATCACTTTGTAGATTCCACGAAAACAGTGTTAGCAAACTGCTCCATGAAAAGAAAGTTGTGAATCTGTGAGATGAATTCACACATCACAAAGAACTTTCTCCGAAAGCTTCTTTCTAGTTTTTATCTGAGGATATTTCCTTTGTCACTGCACATTTCAATGCAATTCCAACTATCCCTTCTCAGATTCCCCAAAAAGAGTGCTACAACACTGCACCATGAAAAGAAAGCTTTAACTCTGTGAGACGAATTCACACATCACAAAGAAGTTTCTCAGAAAACTTCTCTCTACTTTTTATCTGAGGATATTTCCTTAGTCACCACAGGCTTCAATGCAATCCAAAATATCCCTTCTCAGTTTCCCAAAAAACAGTGCTACCAAACTGCTATATGAAAAGAATCGTGTAACTCTGTGAGATGAATTAACACATCAGAAAGCAGTTTCTCAGAATGTTTCCTTCTAGTTTTTATTTGAGGATATGTCCTTTGTCATCATAAGCTTCAAGGCACTCTGAAATATCACATTGCAGATTCTAAGAAAATAGTGTTCACAAACTGCTCATTGGAAAGAACAGGGTAACACTGTGAGACGAATTCACACATCACAAAGCAGTTTCTCGGAGAGCTTCTTTCTAGTTTTTATCTGAGGATATTTCCCTTTCCACTATATGCCTCAGTGCGCTCCCAAATATCCCTTTGCAGATTCCATGAAAAGAATGTAAGCAAGATGCTCCATGAAAAGAAAGGTGTAACTCTGTGAGATGAATTCACACATCACAAAGAACTTCCTCAGAAAGCTTCTTTCTAGTTATTATCTGTGGATGCTTCCTTTGTCACCATAGGCTTCAATGCAATCCAAAATATCCCATCTCAGATTCCCCAAAAACAGTGCTACCAAGCAGATCCATGAAAAGAATTGTGTAACTCCATGAGATGAATTAATGCATCAGAAAGTAATTTTTCACAAAATCTCTTTCTCGTTTCAATCTGAGGATATTTCCTTTTTCATTAAAGACTTCAGTGCATTCCCTAATATCCGTTTGCAGATTCCACGAAAAGAGTGTAAGCAAACTGCTTCGTGAAAAGAAAGTTGTAACTGCATGAGATGAATTCAGACATCACAAGGAACTTTTTCAAAAAGCTTCTTCCTAGTGTTTACCTGAGGATATTTCCTTTGTCACCATAGGCTTCAATGCAATTCAAAATATCCCTTTTCAGGTTAACCAAAAACAGTGCTACCACACTGCTCCATGAAAACAGTGTTGTAATTCTGTGAGATGAATAAGCACATTAAAAATTGTTTCTCAGAAACCTTCTTTCTAGTTTTTATGTGAGTATATTTCCTTTTTCACCAAATCCTCAATGTCCTCTGAAATATCCCATTGCAGATTAAATGGAAAAAGTGTTAGCAAACTTCTCAATGAAAAGAACTGTCTAAATTTGTGAGATGAATTCACACATCACAAAGCAGTTTCTCAGAAATCTTCCTTTTTGATTTTTATCTGAGGATATTTTCATTGTCACCATAGGCTTCAATGCGCTCCAAACTATCCTATTGCATATTCCAAAAAGCCAGTGTTATCAGACTGCTCAATGAAAAGAATGGTGTAAATCTGTGAGATGAATTCACACATCACAAAACAGTTTCTCCGAATGCTTCTTTCTACTTATTATTTGAGGATATTTCCTTTTTCACCAAAGTCTTTAATATGCTCCCAAATATCTCTTTGCAGATTCCACGAAAATAACGTTACCAAACTGCTGAATGAAAAGAATGGTGTAACTCTGTGAAATGAATACACACATCACAAATCAGTTTCACAGAAAGCTTCTTTCTTGTTTTTATAGGAGGTTATTTCCTTTGTCACCATAAACTTCAATGTGCTCCAAAATATCCCATTGCACATTCCAAGAAAACAGGGCTAGCAAACTCCTCAATGAGAATAACAGTGTAACTCTCTGAGATGAATTCACTGATCACAAAGCAGCTTCTCAGAAAGCTTATTTCTATTTATTTTCTGAGGATATTTCCTTTATCACCATAAACTTCAATGCAATTCAAAATATCTTTCTCAGATTCCTCAAAGGTAGTGCTGGAAAACTGTTCCATGAAAAGAAAGTTATATCTCTGTGAGGTGAACTCACACATCAGAAAGAAGTTTCTCAGAAAACTTCTTGCTAGTTTTTATCTGAGGATATTTCCTTAGTCACCATAGACATCAATGTGATCCAAAATATCCCTTCTCAGTTTCCCCAAAAACAGTGCTACAAAACAGCTCCACGAAATGAATCATGAACTCTGTGAGATGTATTAGCACATCACAAAGTGGTTTCTCCAAATGATTCCTTCTGGTTTTTTTTGTGAGGATATTTACTTCGTCACTATAAGCTACAATGTGCTCCGAAATATCCCATTGCAGATTCCAAGAAAACAGTGTTAGCAAACTGCTCAATGAAAAAATCAGTGTAATTCTGTGAGACGAATTGACGCATCACAAACAGTTTCTCAGAAAGCTTCTTTCTAGTTTTCAATGTGAGCATAGTCCCTTTTTACAATAGGCCTCAAACTGCTCACAAATATCCCTTTGCAGATTCCGAAAAAACAGTGTTAGCACACTGCTCTATAAAAAGAAAAGTGTGAAACTGTGAGTTGAATTCATACATCACAAAGCAGTTTCTCAGAAAGCTTCTTTTTGGTTTTTGTCGAAGGATATTTTCTTTGTCACCATAGGCTTCAATGCGCTCCAAAATATCCTATTGCAGATTCCACAAAAACATTGTTATCAAACTGCTCAATGAAAACAACAGTGGAACTCTGTGAGATGAATTCACACATGACATAGTTTCTCAGAAATCTTCTTTCTAGTTTTTAATTGAAGATATTTCCCTTGTCACCATAGGCTTCAGTGTGATCCAAATATCCATTCTCAGATTCCCCAAAAACAGAGCTACCAGACTGTTCCATGAAAATAATGATGTAACTCTGTGAGATGAATTCACGTATCACAAAGATGTTTCTCAGAAAACTTCTTTCTAGTTTTTATCTGAGGATATTTCCTTTTTCACCATTTTAATCAATGCGATCCCCAATATCCCATGCAGATTAAACACAAAAATTGTTAGCAAACGTTTCAATGAAAAGAATGGTGTAACTCTGTGAGCTGAATTCACACATCACAAAGCAGTTTCACTGAAAGCTTCCTTTTGGACTTTTATCTGTGGATATTTCCCTTGTCACCATAGGCTTCAATGCACACTGACATATCCTATTGCAGATTTCACGAAAACAGTGTTATAAAACTGCTCAATGAAAATAGTGGTGAAACTCTGTAAGATGAATTCACACATCACAAAGCTGTTTTTCAGAATCCTTCTTTCTAGTTTTTATCTGAGGATATTCACTTTGTCACCACAGGCTTCAATGTGATCCAAAATATCCCTTCTCAGATTCCCCAAAAACAGTGCTACCAAACTGTTCCATGAAAAGAATGGTGTATATCTGTGAGACGAAATCACACATCACAAAACTGCTTCTCAGAAAACTTCTTTCTAGTTTTTATATGTGGATATTTCCTTTCAAAACATAGGCTTCAATGTGTTCCCAAATGTCCCTTCTCAGACACCAGATACACAGTGATGCCAAAGTATTCCCTCAACAGAAACATTTAGCTCTATGAGATGAGTACACACACCGCAAAGGAGTTTCTCTGGAAGTTTCTGTCCAGTTTTTACCTGAAGATATTTCCTTTTTCGCCTTTGGATTCTATGCACTCCCGAATATCCTTTTGTAGATTCCAGTTCACCCATCACATGGCAGTTTCTCAAAAAGGTTCTTTCTAGTTTAAATCGAGGATATTTCATTTTTCACCATAGGCTTCAATGTGCTCAAAAATAACTCCCCTCAGATGCCACAAAAACAGTGATGATGAACTGCTCAATCAACAAAAAGTTTAAACTCTTTGAGAAAATTACACACTTCACAAAACTGTTTCTTGAAAGGTTTATCTCTAGTTTTTATCTGAAATTATTTCCTTTTCCACCGTAGGCCTCTAGGAGTTTCTGAATATCGCTTTGCGGACACCACAAAAACAGTGTTACCAAACTGCTCAAATAAAACAAAGTTGTAACTCTGTCTGATGAATTCAGCCATCATAAAGAAATTTCTCAGAACTCTTCTTTCTAGTTTTTATCTCAGGATATTTCCTTTTCCACCATCAGCTTCTGTGCACTCCCAAATACCCCTTCTCGGACACCCCAAAACAGTGATGCCAAAGTGCTCTCTCAACAGAAAGTTTTACCTCTACGAGATGAATTCATACATCACAAAGGCGTTATCAGAAACTTTATCTCCAGTTTTTACCTGAAGATATTTCCTTTTTCAACATTGGCCTCTATCCGCTCCCAAATATCCCTTTGCATATTCCATTAAAACTGTTAACAAACTGCTCAATGGAAAGAAAGATTTAATTCTGTGAGACGAATTCAGCCATCACAAAACAGTCTCTCAGAAAGTTTCTCTCTAGTTTTTACCTGTGCATTTTTACAAATCCACCATCAACCTCAATGTGCTCCCAAATACCCCTTCTCAGACACCACAAAAACAGTGATGCCAAACTCCTAAATCAACAAAATGGTTTATCTCTATGAGGTGAATGCACCCATCACAAAACAGTTTCTCAAAAACCTTCTCTCCAATCTTTATCTGAACATATTTCCTTTTTCAACATAGGCCTCTATAGCTCCTGAAAATCTATTTGCAGATTCCACAAAAACAGGGCTACCAAACTGCACAATGAAAGAAAGATGTAACTCTGTGTGAAGAATTCACCCATCGCAAAGCAGTTTCTCAGAAAACTTCTTTATAGTTTTTATCTGAGGATATTTCCTTTTTCAGCATAGGCCTCAAGGTGCTCCCAAATATCCCTTTGAAGATACCAGGAAAGCAGTGTTAGCAAATTGCTCCATGAAAAAAAGGTGTAACTCTGTGAGATAAATTCACACATCACAAAGAACTTTCTCAGAAAGCTTCTGTCTAGGTTTTATTTGACGATACTTCCTATGTCACCAAAGGTTTCAATGCGATCCAATATATCCCTTCTCAGACACCCTAAAAACAGTGTTACCAAATTAATCCATGAAAAGAATTGTGTAATTCTGTGAGATGAATTGACACATCAGAAAGCAGTTTCTCAGAAGGCTTCTTTGTAGTTTGTATATGAGGATATTTCCTTTGTAACCATAAGCTTCAAAGCACTCCAAAATAGCCCATTGCAGATTCCAAGCAAACAGTGTTAGCAAACTGCTCAATGAAAAGAAAGTTGTAACTCTTTGCGATGAATTTACACATCACAAAGCAGTTTCTCAGAAAGCTTCCTAGTTTTTATCTGAAGATATTTAGTTTTTTACCATAGACCTAAAAGGGCTCAAAATATCCCTTTGCAGTGTTTGCCAACTGATCCAGGAAAAGAAATGTGTAACTCTGTGAGTTGAATTCACACATCACAAAGAACTTTCTCAGAAATATTCCTTCTAGTTTTTATCTGAGGATATTTCCTTTTTCACCATATTTTTCAATGCAATTCCAACTATCTCTTCTCAGATTTCCCAAAAACAGTGCAATCAAACTGCTCCATGAAAAGAATTGTGTAACTGTGTGAGATGAATTAAAACATCCAAAGCAGTTTGTCAGAAAGCTTCTTTCTAGTTTTTTTTCTGAGGATATTTTATTTGTCACCATACACTTCAGTATGCTCCCAAATATGCTATTGCACATTCCACAAAACAGTGCTATCAAACTGCTGAATGAAAAGGACAATGTAACTCTGTGAGATGAAATCACACTTACCCACGCAGTTTCTCAGAAAGCTTCTTTCTAGTTTTTGTCTGAGGATATTTGTTTGTCACCATAGACTTCAAGGTGATCCAAAATATCCTTTCTCAGATTCCCCAAAAACAGTGTAAACAAACTGCTCCATGAAAAGAATTTTGTAACTCTGTGAGGTAAATTCACAAATCGTCAAGCAGTTTCTCAGAAAGCTTCTTTCTAGTGTTTGTCTGAGGATATATCCTTTGTCATGATTAGCTTCAATGCAAATGAAAATATCCCTTCCCACATACCCTAAAAACAGTACTATCAAACTTATCCATGAAATGTATCATGTAACTACATTAGAAGAAATCACAACACAAAGAATTTTCTCAGAAAGCTACTTTCTAGTTTCTGTCTGAGGATATTTACTTTTCATCATAAACTTGAATGTACTCTGAAATATCCCATTGCAGTTTCCAAAAAAACTGTGTTAGCAAACTGTTCAATGAAAATAACAATGTAACTCTGTGAGATGAATTCACACATCACAAAGCAGTTTCTCAGAAAGTTCTTTTTGGTTTTTATCTGAGGATATTTTCTTTGTCACCATAAGCTTCAATGGGCTCCCAAATATCACAATGCAGATTCCACGAAAACAGTGTTATCAAACAGCTCAATGAAAAGAACCTTGTAACTCTGTAAGATGAATTCACACATCACAAAGCAGTTTCTCATACAGCTTTTTTCTAGTTTTTAACTGAGGGTATTTCTGTGTTCAGCATAGGCCTCAATGCGCTCTGAAATAACCCTTTGCAGATTCCACAGAAACAGTTTTAGCAAACTACTCAATGAAAAGAACAGTGTAACTCTGTGAGATGAATTCACACATCACAAAGTAGTTTTTCAGAAAGCTGCTTTCCAGTTTTTACCTGAGGATATTCAGTTTTTTGCCATAGACCTCAATACGCTCCCAAATATCCCTTTGCAGACTCCATGAAAACAATGTTAGCAAACGGCTCCACAAATGGAAAGGTGTATGTCTGTGAGTTGAATTCACACCTCACGAAGAACTTTCTCAGAAAGCTTCTTTCTAGTTTATACCTGAGGATATATCCTTTGTCACCATAGGTTTCAATGTGATCCAAAATATTCCTTTTCAGATTCCCCTCGAAAAGGTGTTACCCAACTGATCCATGAAAAGAATAGTGTAAATCTGAGAAAAATTCGCAAATCACAAAGCAGTTTCTCAGAAAGCTTATTTTTGCTTTTGTCTGAGGATATTTCATTTGTCACCTTAAACTTCAATCCGCTCTGAAACAACACATTGCCAATTCCACAAAAACAGTGTTAGCAAACTGCTCAATGAAAACAACAGGGTAACTCTGTGTGTCTGAGGATATTTCCTTTGTCACCATGAGCTTCAATGTGCTCCAAAATATCCCCTTGCAGATTCCAAGAAAGCAGTGTGAACAAACTTCTCAATGAAAAGAACAGTGTAACTCTGTGAGATGAATTCACAAATAACAAAGAAGCTTATAGGAAAGTTTCTATTTGGTTTTTATCTCATTATATTTCCTTTGTCACCATAGGCTTCAATGCACTCCCAAATATCCTATTGCAGATTCCAGAAAAACAGTGTTATCAAACTACTCAATGAAAAGAATGGTGTAATCTGTGGGATGAATTCACACATCACAAAGCAGTATCTCAGAAAGCTTCCTTCTAGTTTTTTCTGAGGATATTTGCTTTGTCACCATAGGCTCCATGGTGCTCTCTTATATCCCTTTGCAGATTCCATGAAAACAGCGTTACCAAACTGCTCCAATAAAAGATTCGTGTATCTCTGTGAGGTGAATTCACACATTGCAAAGCAGTTTCTCAGAAAGCTTCTTTCTAATTTTTATCTGAAGATACTAACTTTGTCATCAATGGTTTCAATGCAATTCAAAATATCCCTTCTCCGATTCACCAAAAACAGAGCTACCAAACTGCTCCACGAAAAGAAAGGTGGAACACCATGAGATAAATTCGCACATCACAAAGAAGTTCCTCAGAAATCTTCTTTCTAAATATTTTCTGAGGATATTTCCTTTGTCACCGTAGGGTTTTAGGCGATTCACAATATACCTTCTCAGATTCCCCAAAATAGTGCTACCAAAATGCTCCAAGTAAAGGATTGTGCAACTCTAAGATGAATTCACAAATCACAAAGGAGTTTCTCAGAAATCTTCTTTCTAGTTTTTGTTTGAGGATCTTTCCTTTGTCACCATAAGCTTCAATGTACTCTGAAATATCACATTGCAGATTCCAAGAAAACAGTGTTAGCAAACTGCTCAGAGAAATGAACAATGTAACTCTGTGAGATGACTTCACACATCACAAAGTAGTTTCTCAGAAAGCTTCTTTTTGTTTTTTTTCTGAGGGTATTTTCTTTTTCACTCTAGGCCTGAATGCACTCCCAAATATCCCTTTGCAGATTCCATGAAAACATGTTAGCAAACTGCTCAATGAAAAGTATGGTGTATCTCTGTGAGATGAATTCACACATCACAAATCAGTTTCTCAGAAATCTTCTTTCTAGTTTTTATCGGTGGATACTTACTTTTTCAAGATAGGCCTCAATTCGCTCCCAAATATCCCTTTGCAGATTCCACGAAAACAGTTTTAGAAAACTGCTCAATGAGAAGGTCAGTGTATCTCTGTGAGATGATTTCACACATCACAAAACAGTTTCTTATAAAGCTTCTTTATAGTTTTTATCTGAGGATATTCTTTTTTTCACCATCAGCCTCAAAGCTCTCCAAAATATCCCTTTGCAGAGTCCATGAAATCTGTGTTAGCAAATGGTTCCATGATAAGAAAAGTGTATCTCTGAGAGGTGAATTCACACATCACAAAGAACTTTCTCAAAAATCCTCTTTCTTGTTTTTCTCTGAGGATATTTCCTTTCTCAACATAGACGTCATTGTGATCCAATATATCCCTTCTCAGATTCTCCAAAAACAGTGCTACCAAACTGATCCATGAAAAGAATCATGTAACTCTATGAGATGAACTTAAAAATCACAAACTGGTTTCTCAGAATGCTTCTGTCTAGTTTTAATATGAGGATGTTTCCATTGTCACCATAAGTTTCAATACGTTCCAAAATATGCCATTGAAGATCCAAGAAAACTATGTTAGCAAACTGATCAATGTAAAGCAGAGTGTAAATCTGTGAGATGAACTCACACATCACAAAAGAGTTTCTCAGAAAGCTTCTTTGTAGTTTTTTTCTGAGGATATTTCCTTGTTCACCATATTCCTCAATGTGCTCCCAAATATCCTTTTACAGATTAATCAAAAACAGTGTTTCCAAACTGCTCCATGAGAAGAATGGTGTAACTCTGTGAGATGAATTCACGCATCACAAAGAAGTTTCTTAGAAAGCTTCTTTTTAGTTTTTATCTGTGGATATTCCCTTTTTCCATCTAGGAATCATTGTGCTCTGAAATGTCCCATTCCAGGTTCCACGAAAACAGTGTTAGCAAATTGCTCCATGCAAAGGTGTAACTCTGTAACATAAATTCACACATCACAAAGAACTTTCTCAGAAAGTTTCTTTCTAGTTTTTATCTAAGGATGTCTCTTTTGTCACCATTGGCTTCAATGCGATCCAAAATATCCTTCTTCAGAATCCCCAAAAACAGTGCTACCAAACCAATCCATGAACAGTATCATGTAACTCTGTGAGATGAATTAACACCAAAAAGCAGTTTCTCAGAATGCTTTGTTCTAGTTTTTATCAGAGGATAGTTCCCTTGTTGCCATAAGTTTCAATGCCATTCAAAATATCGCTTCTCAGATTCCCCAAAAACAGTACTACCAAACTCCTTCATGGAAAGCATCCTGTAACTCTGTGAGGTGAAGTCACGAATCACGAAGTAGTTTCTCAGAAAGCTTCTTTCTGGTTTTTGTCTGAAGACATATCCTTTGTCACCGTAGGATTCAATGTACTCCCAAATATTCTATTGCAGATTCCACGAAAACTGTTTTCAGACAGCTAAATGAAAACATCAGTGTATCTCTGTGAGATGAGTTCACCCATCCCAAGTAGTTTCTCAGATAGCTTCTTTCCAGTTTTTATCTCAGGATTTTTCCTTTTACACCATAGGTCTCAATGCGCTCCCATATATCTCTTTGTAGACCCACGAAAACAGTGTTTGTAAACTGCTCCATGAAAAGATGGGTGTAACTCTGTGAGATGAATTCACACATCACAAAGAAATTTCTCAGAAAGCTTCTTTCCTTTATTTATCAGAAGATATTAACTTTGTCACAACAGGCTTCAACACGATCCAAAATATCCCTTCTCAGATTCCTCAAAAACAGTGCTACCTAACTTCACCCATGTAAAGAATGGTGTAACTCTATGAGATGAATTCAGACATCCCACTGTTTGTTTCTCGGAAAGCTTCTTTCTAGTTTGTATCTGAAGATATTTCCTTTATCACTATAGGCCTCAATGCACTCCAGAATATTCCATCGCAGATTCTACAAGAAAAGTGTTACCAAACTTCTCAATGAAAAGAATGGTGTAACTCCATGAGATGAATTCCCACCTCACAAAGAAGTTTCTAAGAAAGTTTCTTTCTAGATTTTATCTGAGGATATTTCCTTTGTCACCACAGGCTTCAATGGGATTCAAATTATCCCTTCTCAGATTCCCCAGAAACAGAGTATCAAACTACTCAATAAAAAGAATCCTGTAACTCTGAGATATACTCACAAATCACAAAGCAGATTGTCATAAAGCTTCTGTCTAGTTTTTGTCTGAGGATATTTCCTTTTTCACCATTTGCCCCAATGTACTTGTGAATATCCCTTTGCAGATTTCATAAAAATAGCATTAACAAACTGCTACATGAAAAGCAAGGTTTAAATCTGTGAGATGAATTCAAACATCAGAAATCAGTTTCTCAGAAAGCTTCTTTTCGTTTTTTCTCTGAGGATATTTCTTTTGCCACCATAGGCTTCAATGCACTCTCAGATACCCCTTCTCAGACACCACAAAAACAGTGATGCCAAAGTGCACGCTCAACAGAATCATTTGCCTCTATGAGATGAATGCACATATCACAAAGGAGTTTCTCTGAAAGCTTCTTTCTCATTTTCATCTGAGGATAATTCCTTTTTCACTGTATTCCTCAATGCACTCCAGAATATCCCATAGCAGTTTATATGAGAAAAGTATTAGCAACCAGCTCCATGAAAAGAATGGTGTCACTATGTGAAATGAATTCACACATCACAAAGCCATTTCACAGAAAGATTCTTTTTGGTTTTTAACTGAGTATATTTCCTTATTCACCGTATTCCTCAACAAGATCCAGAATATCGCATCCCAGATCCAATGAAAAAAGTTTAGCAAACTTCTCAATGAAAGAACAGTGTAACTCTGTGAGATGAATTCACACATCACAAAGAAGACTCTCAGAAAGTTTCTTTCTACATTTTATCTGAAGATAGTTCCTTTGTCACCCCAGGTTTCAATGTGATGCAAAATATCCCTTCTCAGATTCCCCAAGAACAGTGCTACCAAACTGCTCCATGAAAAGTGTCATGTAACTCTGTGAGATGAATTAACAAATCACAAAGCAACACCTCAGAAAGTTTCTTTCTAGTTTTTTCTGAGGATATTTCCTTTTTCCTTGTTTGCCTCAATGTGCTCATGAAGAGCCCTCTGCAGATTCCACGAAAATAGTGTTAGCAAACTGCTTCAAGAAAAGAAATGTGTAAATCTGTGAGATGAATTCTCACATCACAAAGTAGTTTCTCAGAAAGCTTATTTTTGGTTATAGGCTGAGGATATTTAATTTGTCACCATAGGCTTCAATGTGCTCCCAAATATCCTATTTAGATTCGACGAAAATAGTGTTATCAAACTGCTCAATGAAAACAACAGTGTATCTCTGTGAGATGAATTCACAGAAACCTTCTTTCTCAGAAAGTGTCTTTCTAGTTTTTATCTGAGGATATTTCCCTTGTCACCGTAGACTTCAATGTGATAAGTATCCCTTCTCAGATTCCACAAAGACAGTGCTATGAAACTGATCCATGAAAAGAATCATGTAACACTGTGAGATGAGTTAACACATCAATAAGCAGTTTCTCAATATATTTCTTTCTGATTTTTATATGAGGATATTTCCTTTCTCACCATAAACTTCAATGCACTCGGAAATATGCCATTGCAGAATCCCAGAAAAGAGTGTTAGCAAACTGGTAAATGAAAAGACAGTGTACTTCTGTGAGATGAATTCACACATCACAAAGCAGTTTCTCCGAAAGCTTCTTCCTAGTTTTTATCTGAGGATATTTTCTTATTCACCATAGGCCTCAGCGGGCTCAGAAATACCCCTTTGCAGATTCCATGAAAACCGTGTTTGCAATTTGCTCCATGAAAAGAAAGGTGTAACTCTGTGAGATGAATTCAGACATCACAAAGGACTTTTGCAGAAAGCATCTTTCTACTTTTTATCTGAGGATACCTCCATGTCACCACAGGTTTCAGTGTGATCCAAAATATCCCTTCTCAGATACACTAAAAACAGTGCTACCAAACTGTTTCATGAAAAGAATCATGTAATTTTTGAGATGAATTAACAAATCAGAATGCGACTTTTCAGAAAGCTTCTTTCTATTTTTTATATGAAGATATTTACTTTGTCACCAAAAGCTTCAATACACTCAGAAATATCAGATTGTAGATTAAAACAAAACAGTGTAAGCAAACTGCTCAATGCAAAGAACAATGTAACTCTGCGAGATGAATTCACACATCACAAAACATTTTCCTAGAAAGCTTCTTTCTAGTTTTTACATGAGGATATTTCCTTTTTCACCATATTGTCCAATGCACCCCCGAACATCCCATTGCAACCTAAATGAGAAAAGTGTTAGCAAGACTTTCAATGAAAAGAACGAGATACTCAGATGAATTCACAAGTCACAAAGCAGTTTCACTGAAAGCTTCTTTCTAGTTTTTATCTGAGGATATATCCTTTGTCATAATAGGCTTCAATGTGCTCCTAAATACCCTATTGCAGATTCCATGAAAACAGTACTATCAAACTGCTCAATGAAAAGGATGGTGTAACACTGTAAGATGAATTTTCACATCACAAAGCTGTTTCTCAGAAAATATCCTTCTAGTTTTCACATGAGGATATTTACCTTTTCACTATAGACCTCAATGTGCTCCAGAATATCCCATTGCAGATACCATGGAAACAGTGTTAGCAAACTTCTCCATGAAAAAAAGGTGTAACTTTCTGAGATGAATTCACACATCACAAAGAATTTTCTCAGAAAGCTTCTTTCTAGTTTTTATCTGAGGGTATTTCCTTTTTCACCATAGGCCTCAATGCACTCCAAAATATCCCTTTGCAGGTTCCACGAAAACAGTGTTAGCAAACTGCTCCATGAAAAGAAAAGTTTAACTGTGTGAGATGAATTCACACATCACAAAGCAGTTTCTCAGAAAGCTTCTTTGTAGTTTTTATCTGAGGATATTTCCCTTTTCATCATATGCTTAAATTCAGTTCAAAATATGCCTTCTCAGATTCCCCAAAAGGAGTACTACCAAACTGTGCCATGAAAATAAAGGTGTAACACAGTGAGATGAATTCACACATCACAAAGAAGTTTCTCCAAAAGCTTCTTTCTAGTTTCTAGCTGAGGATATTTCCTTAGTAAACATAGGCTTCAATGCGATCCAAAATATCCCTTCACGATTGAAAAAAAAACAGTGCTACCAAACTGCTTGATGTAAAGAATCTTGAACTCTGTGAGATGAATTAACACACCACAAAGAGGTTTCTCAGAAAGCTTCTTTCTAGTTTTTGTCTGAGGATATTTCCATATTTCCTTTGTCACCATAAGCTTCAATGCACTCTGAAATATCCCATTGCAGATTTCAATAAAATGGTGTTAGCAAACTGCTCAATGAAAATAACAGTGTTACTCTGTGAGATGAATTCTCACAACACAAAACAGTTGCTCAGAAACTTTCTTTCTAGATTTTATCTGAGGATATTTCCCTTTTCATTATACAGCTCAATGCACTTCCAAATATCCCTTTGCAGATTCCATGAAAGCAGTGTTAGCAAACTGCTCAGTGAAAACAGCAGTGTTACATTGTGGGATGAATTCACACATCACAAAACAGTTTGTCAGAACACTTCTTTCCAATTTTTAACTGAGATATTTATTTTTTCACTGTAGGCCTCAATGCGCTCCCAAATATCCCTTTGCAGATTCCATACAAGCAGTGTTAGCAAACGGTTCCATGAAAAGGAGGTGCAACTCTCTGAGATGAATTCATTAATCACAAAGAGCTTTCTCAGAACACTTCTTTCTAGTTTTCATCTGAGGGTATTTCCTTTGTCAGCATAGACCTCACTGTGATCCGAAATATCCCTTCTCAGATTCCCGAAAAACAGAATTACCAAACTACTCCATTAAAAGAATCGTGCAACTCTGTGAGGTGAATTAACACATCACAAAGCAGTTTATCAGACATTTTTTTCTAATTTTTGTCTGAGGATATTTCGTTTTTCACTATAGGCCTCAATGCGCTTCCAAATATCCCTTTGCAGATTCCACGAAAACAGTGTTAGCAAACTGCTCAATGAAAAGAACGGTGTAACTCTCTGAGATGAATTCACACATCACAAAGCAGTTTCTAAGAAAGCTTCTTTCTAGTGTATATCTGAGGATAATTAGTTTTTCACCATAGGCCTCAATGCAACCCCAAATATCCCCTTGCAGATTACATGCAAACAGTGTTAGCAACCTGCTCCATCAAAAGAAAGGTGAAACTCTTTGAGATGAATTCACACATAACAAAGAAGTTTCTCAGAAAGCTTCTTTCTAGTTTTTATCTGATGAGATCTCCTTTTTCACGATAGGCCTCAGAGCACTCCAAAATTTCCCTTTGTAGGTTCCATGAAAACAGTGTTTGCAAACTGCTCCATGGAAAGGAAGGTGTAACTATGTGAGATGAGTTCACATATCACAAACAATTTTCTCAGAAAGCTTCTTTCTAGTTTTTCTCTGAGGATATTTCCTTTTCACCATAGGCTTCAATGCTACCCCAAATATCCCTTCTCAGATTCCCCAAAAACCGTTCTAAAAAACTGATATATTAAAAGAATCATGTAACTCTGTGAGATGAATTCACAAATCAGAAATCAGTTTCTCAGAAAGCTACTTTCTAGTTTTTGTCTAAGGATATTTCTTTTGTCACCATTAGATTCAATGCACTCCATTATATCCCATTGTAGATTCCAAGAAAACAGCGTTAGCAAACTCCTCAATGAAAAGAGCATTGTAACTCGGTGCAAGAAATTCACACATCACAAAGCAGTTTTTCAGAAAGCTTCTTTCTAGTTTTTATCTGAGGATATGGCCTTTTTCACTATAGCCTCATTGTGCTCCCAAATATTCCTTTGCAGATTACACGAAAACAGTGTTAGATTACTGCTCCATGAAAAGAATGGTGTTACTCTGTGAGATGAATTCACACGTCAGAAAGAACTTTCTCAGAAAGCTTCTTTCTACTTTTTATCTGAGGATATTTGCTTTGTCACCGTAGGCTTCCAGCAATCGAAAATATCCCTTCTCAGAATGACAAAAACAGTGTTACCAAACTGTTCCATGAAAAGAAACCTGTAACTCTGTGACAAGAATTTGCACATCAGAAAACTTTTCCTCAGAAAGCATCTTTCTAGTTTTTATATGAGGATGTTTCCATTGTCACCTTAAACTTCAATGCGTGCTGAAATATAACATTAAAGATTCCACGAAAACTGTGTTAGCAAACTGCTCATAAAAAGAACTGTGTAAACCTATGAATTGAATTCACACATCACAAGCAGTTTCTCAGAAAGCTTCTTTCAATTTTTTATGTCAGGATATTCCCTTTTTTGCTATATATCTCAATGTGCTCCCAGATATCCCTTTGCAGATTCCATGAAAACAGTGTTAGCAAATTACTCAGTGAAAAGAACAGTGTAACACGGTGAGATGAATTAACACACCACAAAGCAGTTTCTCAGAAATTTTCTTTCTAGTTTTTATCTGAGGATATTTAGTTTTTCAAAATAGGCCTCAATGCACTCCCCAATATCCCTTTGCAGTTTCCATGAAAACAGTGTTAGCAAATGGCTCCATGAAAAGAGAGATTTAACTATTTGAGAGGAATTTCACCATCACAAAGAAGTTTCTCAGAACGCTTCTTTCTAGTTTTTATCTGATTTTATTTCCTTTGTCAAGATAGGCTTCAATGTGATTCAAAATATCCCTTCTCAGATTCCCCCAAAACAATGCTACCAAACTGCTAAATGAAAAAAATCATGTAACTCTGTGAGATGAATTAACATATCAAAAAGTGGTTTCTCAGAAACAGTCTTTCTAGTTCTTACATGAGGATATTTCCTTTGTCACCTAAATTTTCAATGCACTCCAAAATGTCCCTGTGCAGATTCCACAAAGATAGTGTTAGCAAACTGCTCAATAAAAAGAACAGTGCAACTGTGTTTGATGAATTCACACATCACAAAGCAGATTCTCAGAAAGTTTCTAGATTTTAACTGAGGACATTTCCTTTTTAACTGTAGGCCTCAATGTGCTCCCATATATCTCTTTGCAGATTCCATGAAAGCAGTGTTAGCAAGCTGCACAATGAAAAGAACAGTGTAACTCTGTTAGATGAATTCAGTTATCACAAAGCAGTTTCTCAGAAAGCTTCTTTCTAGTTTTTATCTGAGGATATTTCCTTTTTCACTATAGGCCTCAATGTTCTCTGATATATATCTCTTTGCAGATTACACGAAAACAGTGTTAGCAAACTACTCCATGGAAAGAAAGGTATAACTCTGTGTGATGAATTCAAACATCACAAAGAACTTTCTCAGCAAGCTATCACAAGAACAGAAAACCAAACACCGCATGTTCTCACTCATAGGTGGGATTTGAACAATGAGATCACTTGGACTCTGGAAGGAGAACATCACACACTGGGGTCTATTATGGGGAGGGGGCCGGAGGGAGGGATGTCATTGGGAGTTATATCTGATGTAAATGACGAGTTGAAGTGTGCTGACGAGTTGATGGGTGCAGCACACCAACATGGCACAAGTATACATATGTAACAAACCTGCACGTTTTGCACATGTACCCTAGAACTTAAAGTATAATAAAAAAAAACAAATAAATAAAAAAATCCTAAAAAAAAGAAAACAGTTCCATGAATGACTGAAATACTACAGTTCAGATGCACAGCTTTCTAATGTTTTCATTGAGTTAGAAAGAAAAGTTTAAACTAACTATAAAAAGAAAGAATGAGATCTCATCTTTATTCTGGAAAGGGGTCAGCACAAATTACATGTAAATACTCAACTCTTAATTTTCAAGATGAATGGAAGGGAAAAGAATGAATGAATCCGAGGCAAGAGGGTAGTTTTTAAAAATCATGCTTGATTTTGGAATTCAGTCAGAGGCAGATGAACCATAGATGTTCATCACCCATCCCAGGACCAATCTCCTTTTCAGCAGCCCAAGTGGGACCACAAATGAAATGGGTAAAACAAGGCTACCCTGGTATTGCCCTATTAACTTTCTATAATTAACTTCATACATTCTGCTCGATATTTTAAACTCAAAAGAGCTTCTGGTAGAAGTCAGTTTATAGACAAAAACTTTTAAAATGGATGTCTCATTTAGTCTGTAACCATAGCTGTGTACCCCTAGTTCTGCCTTCCTGTTTCCCATCCTCTAACCCTAAAAATTTCTTAATCATTACCTGGACTCTCATGTTCCACCCTCCGTGAAGATCTGCTCCACAGTTTTAGGAAAAGTGAATTCCTCTTAATGAAACTTCTTTGACACTCAAAGTCAAAGTTTATAGCTTAGTAATTATTCTGTGAACATCACTTACCTCCTTAATTGGTCTGGAAGCTCCCTGAATATGGATATTCTATATTTATGTTACTTAATTTGTGGAGGCCAAAGCATTCCCAGTCCAGTCCTGGGCTAATTGTAGGTATTAAAGGTGGATGGAACACGTTATGTGCATCCAATTCATATACCTTTATTCAAAATGGAAAACCTATCTGAGCCCTGTAGGATGAATCTTTCTCCATATAAATAATTAATGACATTTTATTTTGTATTTCTCCAGATTAATTAAAAAGCACTGGGAAAATCATTTTTTATTTGCACGTGAAATAAAATACTGCTTTTCAGAATGAAAAATAAAATAAAATAAAATATCCACATCACAAAGCCGTTTCTCAGAAAGCCGTTTTCTAGATTCTATCTAAAGATTTTTCCTCTTTAACCATAGGCCTCAATGCACTCCCAAATATCCCTTTGCAGATTCCATGAAAACAGTGTTAGGAAACTGCTCCATGAAAAGAAAGGTGATCCTCTGTGAGATGAATTCACAGATCACAAAGAATTTCCTCAGAAATCTTCTTTCTAGTTTTTATCTGAGGATTTTTTTTTGTCACCAAAGGCTTCAAAGTGATCCAAAATATCCCTTCTCAGATTCTGCAAAAACAATGCTACCAAATTGCTCCATGAAAAGCATCGTGTGACTCTGTGAGATGAAATACAAATCACAAAGAAGTTTCTCAGTAAGCTTCTTTCTAGTTTTTCTCTGAGGATATTTTCTTTGTCACCATAATCTTCAATGTCCTCTGAAATATCCCATTGCAGACCCCAAAAAAACCGTGTTAGCAAACTACCCCATGAAAAGAAAGATGTAACTCTGTGAGATTAATTCACACATCATAAAGCAGTTTCCCAGAAAGCTTCTTTCTAGTTTTTATCTGAGGATATATCCTTTGTCAACTTTGGCTTCAATGTGCTCCCAAATATCCTATTGTAGATTTCAAAGGAACAGTGTGATCAAACTGATCTATGAAGAGAATGGTGTAACTCTGTGAGATGAATTCACACATCACAATGGACTTTCTCAGAATGTTTCTTTCTAGTTTTTTTCTGAGGATATTTCCTTTGTCAACACAGGCTTCAATGCATTCCAAAATACGCCTTCTCAGATTCTCCAAAAACAGTGTTACCAAATGATCCATTAGAAGACTCATATAAGGCTGTGAGAGGAATTAACACATCACAAAGTAATTTCTCATAATGCTTCTTTCTCTTTTTTATCTGAGGATATTTCCTATTTCACTGTAGACCTCAATGCACTCCCAAATATTCCTTTGCAGATTCCACAAAAACAGTGTTTGAAAACTGCTCCATGAAATGAAAGGTGTAACTCTCTGAGATGAATTCACACATCACAGAGAACTTTCTCACAAAATTTCTTTCTAGTTTTTGTCTGAGGATATTTCCTTTGACACCATAGGCTTCAATGCATTTGAAAATATCCCTTCTCAGGTTCCCCAAAAACAGTGCTATGAAACTGCTCCATGAAAACAGGGGTGTATCTCTGTGAGAGGAATTCACACCTCATAAAGCCGTTTCTCAGAAAATTTTTTTCTAGTTTTTATCTGAGGATTTTTCCTTTTTCACCATAGTTCACAATGTGCTCCCAAATATCCTTTTGCAGATTCCAGAAAAACAGTGTTAGCAAACTGCTCCATGAAAAGAAAGGTGAAACGCTGTGAGATAAATTCACACATCACAAATAAATTTCCCAGAAAGCTTCCTTCTATTTCTTATCTGAGGATATATCCTTAGTCACCACTGGCTTCAATGTGATCCAAAATATCCCCTCTCAAATTTCCCAAAAACAGTGCTACTAAACTGTTCCATGAAAAGAATGGTTTAAATCTGTGTGATGAATTCACATATCACAATGCAGTTTCTTAGAAAACTTCTTTCTAGTTTTTATCTGAGGATATTTTCTTTTTCACCATATTCCTCAATGTACTCTCGAATATCCTTATGCAGAATAAATGAAAAAAGTTTTAGTAAACTTCTCAAAGAAAAGAATAGTGTAACACTGTGAGGTGAATTCACACATCATAAACTGTTTCACAGAAAGGTTCTTTTAGTTTTTATCTGAGGATAGTTTCTTTGTCACCATAGGATTCAATGCACTCCCAAATATCCTACTGCAGATTCCACGAAAACTGTGTTATCAAACTGGTCCATGAGAAGAAAGGTTTAATTCTGTGAGATGATTTCACACATCACAAAGAACTTTCTCAGAAAGATTCTGTATACTTTCTATCTGAAGATATTTCGTTTATCACCATAGGCTTCAATGAGATCCAAAATATCCCTTCTCAGATACCCCAAAAACACTGCTGCAATCTGATACATGAAAATGTTTGTGTACCTCTGTGAGATGAAATGGCTCTTCACAAAGTGATTTCTCAGAATGTTTCTTTCGAATTTTAACTTGAGGATATTTCCTTTTTCACTATAGTCCTCAATGTGCTCTGGACTATCCTATTGCAGATTCCAGGAAAATAGTGTTAGCAAACTGCTCCATAACTCCATGAGATAAATTCGCACATCACAAACACCTTTCTCAGAAAGCTTCTTCTTTTTTGTCTGAGGATATTTCCTTTCTCACAATTGACTTCATTGTGATCCAAAATATCACTTCTCAGATTCTCCCGAAAACACTGCTGCAAACTGATACATGAAAATGTTTGTATACCTCTATGAGATGAAATAGCTCATCACAAAGCAGTTTCTCAGAAAGTTTCTTTCAAATGTTAACATGAGGATATTTCCTTTTTCACGATAGTCCTCAATGCGCTCCAGACTATTATTGCTGATTCCATGAAGATAGTGTCAGCAAACTGCTCCATGAAAATAGGGGTGTAACTTCATGAGATAAATTCAAACATCACAAAGACGTTTCTCAGAAACCTTCTTCTTCATTTTTGTCTGAGGATATTTCCTTTCTTACCATTGACTTCAATGTGATCCAAAATACCCCTTCTCAGATTCCCCCAAAACAGTGCTACCAAACTGATCCATGAAAAGAACCGTGTATCTCTGTGAGCAGAAATAACACATCACAAAATGGTTTCTCACAAAGCTTCTCTCTAGCTTTTGTCTGAGGATATTTCCTTTGTCACCATAAACTTCATTGCGCTACAAAATATCCCATTACAGATTCCGGAATACAATGTTAGCAAACTTCTCAATGGTGTAACTCTGTGAGGTAAATTGACAATTCACAAAGTGGTTTCACAGAAAGTTTCTTCTCGGTTTTAATCTGAGGATATGTAATTTGTCACCATAGGCTTCAATGTGCTTCAAAATGTTCTACAGAAGATTCCATGAAAATAGTGTTATAAAACTGTTCTATGAAAAGAATGGTGTAGCTCTCTGAGATGAATTCACACATCACAAAGCAGTTTCTCAGAAAGCTTCTTTCTAGTTATTATCTGAGGATATTTCCTTTGTCACCACAGGCTTCAATGCAATTCAAAATATCCCTTCTCAAATTCCTCAAAAACAGTGCTACAAAACTGCTTCCTGAAAAGTGTGGTGTAACTCTATGAGATGAATTCTCACATCACAAAACTGTTTCTCAGAAAGCTTATTTCTAATTTTTATCTGAGAATATTTTCTTTTTCACTATATTCCTCAACGCACTCCCAAATATCTCTTTGCAGATTCCACAAAAACAGTTTTAGCAACCTGCTCCAAGAAAAGAATCGTGCTTCTCTGGGAGATGAATACACACATCACAAAGCAGTTTCTCAGAAAGTTTCTATCTACTTTTTAACTGACAATATTCCCTTTCTCACCAAAGGCTTTAATGCAATCCAAAATAGCCCTTCTCAGATTCTCCAAAAACAGTGATACCAAAATACTCCATGAAAAGAATCATGTAAATCTGTGAGATGAACACATAAGTCAGAAAGATTTTTCATAGAAAGCTTCTTTCTAGTTTTTTTCTGAGGATATTTCATTTTTCACCACAGGGTTCATTGCTCTCCCTTTATAGATTCCATGAAAATAGTGTTAGCAAACTGCTCTACAAAAAGAAAGGTGTAAATCTGTGAGATGAATTCACACATCACAAAGTAGTTTCTCAGAAAGGTTCTTTTTGTTTTTTTGTGTGTGAGGATATTTCCTTGATTAGCATAGGCGTCCATACACTCCCAAATATCCTATTGCAGATTCCACAAAAACAGTTTTACCAAACTGCTCCAAAAAAAGAATCGTGCTACCTGTGAGATGCATTCACACATCACAAAGAAGTTTCTCAGAATCCTGCTTTCCAGCTTTTATCTGAGGATATTTCCTTTTTCACCATAGGCTTCCAAGTGATCCAAATTATCCCTTCTCAATTCCCCAAAACAGAGCTACTAAACTGCTCCATGAAAAGAATGATGTAACTCTGTGAGATGAATTCACAAATTAGAAAGCAGTTTGTCGGAAAGCTTCTTTCTATTTTTTGTCTGAGGATATTTCCTTTGTCACGAAAAGCCTCATTACGCTCCGAAATATTCCATTGCAGATTCCAGGAAAATAGTGTTAGCAAACTTCTCAATGAAAAGAACAGTGTAATTCTGTGAGACAAATTGACACATCACAAAGCAGATTCTCAGAAAGCTTCTTTTCCGTTTTTGTCTGAGGATATTACCTTTGTAACCATGGGCTTCAATGTGCTCTTAAATGTCCTATTGCAGATTCTACAAAAACAGTGTTAGCAATCTGCTCAAAGAAAAGAACAGTGTAACTCTGTGAGATGAATTCACATATCCAAAGAAGTTTCTCAGAATGCTTCTTTCTAGTTTTTGTCTGAGAATATTTCATTTGTCACCATGGGCTTCAATGCGATACAAAATACCCCTTCTCATATTCCCCAGAAACAGTAATAACAAACTGCTCCATGGAAAAAAATGGGTAATTCTGTGAAATGAATTAATATATCACAAAGGACTTTCTCAGAAAGCTTCTTCATAGTTTTCATGTTAGGATATTTCCTTTTTCACCATAAGCTGCAATGCGCTCCAAATTTAGGCATTTCTCAGAAAGCTTATTTCTAGTTTTTGTCTGTGGATAATTCTGTTTTCAAAAAAGGCCTCGATGCGCTTGTGAATATACCCTTGCAGATTCCACAAAAATAGTGTTAGCAAACTGCTCCATGAAAAGAAAAGTGTAAATCTCTGAGATGAATTCACACATCACAAAGTAGCTTCTCTGAATGTTTCTTTTTGGTTTTTGTCTGAGGATATTTCCTTTGTCACCATGGGCTCCAATGTACTCCCAAATATCCTATTGCAGATTCCCCAAAAACAGTGTTAACATACTGATCCATGAAAAGAATTGTGTATCTCTGTGAGATGAATTAACATATCACAAAGCGATTTCTCAGAAAAGTTCTTTCTAGTTTTAATTTGAGGATATTTCCCTTGTCACCATAGGTTTCAATGCAATTTAAAATATCCCCTCAAATTCCCCCAAAACAGTGCTACCAAACTGCTTCATGAGAAGTGTGGTGAAACTCTGCGAGATGAATTCTCACATCACAAAACTGTTTCTCAGAAAGCTTCTTTCTAGTTTTTACCTGAGGATATTTCCTTTTTCACATATTCCTCACTGTGCTCCCAAGTATTCCTTTGCAGATTTCCTGAAAACGGTTTCAGTGACCTGCTCCAACAAAAGAATCATGCTACTCTGTGGGATGAATGCACACAACACAAAGCAGCTTCTCAGAAAACTTCCATCTGGTTTTTATCTGAGAATATTCCCTTAGTCACCATAGGCTTCAATGCAATCCAAAACAGCCCTTCTCAGATTATCCAAAAGCAGTGCTACCAAAATACTCCACACACAAAAAAAAATCCTGTAAATCTATGAGATGTATTCACAAATCAGAAAGTATTTTCATAGAAACCTTCTTTCTAGTTTTTGTCTGAGGATATTTCCTTTTTCACCACAGGCCTCATTGTGCTTGTGAATATTCCTTTGTAGATTTCACAAAAATAGTGTTAGGAAACTGCTCCGCAAAAAGAAAGGTGTAAACATGTGAGATGAGTTCACACATCACATAGCAGTTTCTAAGAAAGCTGCTTTTTGTTTTTTTTTGTCTGAGGATATTTCTTTGGTCACCATAGGCTTCAATGTGCTCTCAAATTTCCTATTGCAGATTCCATGAAGACAGTTTTATCAAACTGCTCCAAGAAAAGAATCATGCTATTCTGTGAGATGAATACACACATCACAAAGCAGTTTCTCAGAAAGCATCTTTCTATTTTTTTATCTGAGGATATTTCCTTTAGCACTACAGGCTTCAATGCAATCCAAAATATCTCTTCTCAGATTCCCCAAAATCAGTGGTAATAAACTGCTCCATGAAAGGAAATTTTAATTCTCTGAGATTAATTCACAAATTGCAAAGTGGTTTGTCAGAAACTTCTTTCTAGTTTTTGTCTGAGGATATTTCCTTTGTCAACATAAGCTTCAATGTACTCTGAAATATCCCATTGCAGATTCCAGGAAAACAGTGTTATCAAGTTACTCAACGAAAAGAACAGTGTAACTCTGTGGGAAAAATTGACATATCACAAAGCAGTTCCTCAGAAAGCTTCTATTCCATTTTTATCGGAGGATATTTCTGTTGTCACTATAGGCTTCAAAGTGCTCCCAAATATCCTATTGCAGATTCCACAAAAATAGTGTTAGCAGACTTCTCACTGAAAAGAACAGTGTAACTCTGTGAGATGAATTCACACATCACATAGAAGTTTCTCAGAATGGTTCTTTCTAGTTTTTATCTGAGAACATTTCCTTCATCACTATGGGCTTCAATGTAATTGAAAGTATCCCTGCTTATATTACACAAAAACAGTACTGACAATCTGCTCCATGGAAAAAAATGGGTAACTCTGTGAGATGAATTAACACATCACAAAGAAACTTCTCAGAAAACTTATTTCTAGTTTTTATATTAAGATTTTTTTTTTGGTTTGTTCAGTGTTGTATACCCCACACCTAGTCCAGTGCTACAAGTAGTATTTTATTTATTAATTTTTTTATTATACCTTAAGTTCTAGGGTATAAGTGCACAATGTGGAGGTTTGTTACATATGCAGACATGGGCCATTGGTGTCCTGCACTCATCAACTCATCAACACCCTTCAACTCATCATTTACATCAAGTTTAACTCCCAATGTCATTCCACTCCCCTGCCCCCTCCCCACAATAGGCCCAAGGGTGTGATGTTCCCCTTCCCGTGTCCAAGTGATTTCAATGTTCAGTTCCCACCTATGAGTGAGAACATGCAGTGTTTGGTTTTCTGTTCTTGTGATAGTTTACTGAGAATGATGGTTTCCAGCTGCATCCATGTCCCTACAAACGACACCAACTCATCATTTTTTATGGCTGCATAGTATTCCATGGTGTGTATGTTCCACATTTTCTTAATCCAGTCTGTCACTGATGGACATTTGGGTTGATTCCAAGTCTTTGCTATTGTGAATTGTGCCACAATAAACATACTTGTGCATGTGTCTTTACAGCAGCATGATTTATAATCCTTTGGGCATACCACCAGTAATGGGATGGCTGGGTCATATGGTATTTCTAGTTCTAGATCCTTGAGCAATCGTCATACTGTTGTCCACAATGGTTGAACTAGTTTACAATCCCACCAACAGTGTAAAAGTGTTCTTATTTTTCTACATCTTCTCCTGCACCTGTTGTTTCCTGACTTTTTAATGATTGCCATTCTAACTGGTGTGAGACGGTATCTCATTGTGGTTTTGATTTGCATTTCTTTGATGGCCAGTGATGATGAGCATTTTTTCATGTGTCTTTTGGCTGTATGAGAAAGACATTTCTTTTGAGAAATATCTGCTCATATCCTTTGCCCACATTTTGATGGGGTTGGTTTTTTTTTATTGTAAATTTGTTTGAGTTCTTTATAGTTTCTGGATATTAGCCCTTTTTCAGATGAGTAGATTGCAAAAACTTCCTCCCATTCTGTAGGTTGCCTGTTCACTCTGATGATAGTTTCTTTTGCTGTGCAGAAGCTCTTTAGTTTAATTAAATCCCATTTGTCAATTTTCACTTTTGTTGCCATTGCTTTTGGTGTTTTAGACATGAAGTCCTTGCCCATGCCTATGTCCTGAATGGTATTACCTAGGATTTCTTCTAGGGTTTTTATGGTATTAGGTCTGACATTTAAGTTTCTAATCCATCTTGAATTAATTTTTGTATAAAGAATAAGGAAAGGATCCAGTTTCAGCTTTCTACTTATGGCTAGCCACTTTTCCCAGCACCATTTAGTAAATAGGGAATCCTTTCCCCATTTCTTGTTTTTGTCAGGTTTGTCAAAGATCAGATAACTGTAGATGTGTGATATTATTTCTGAGGGCTCTATTCTGTTCCATTGGTCTATGTCTCTGTTTTGATACCTGTACCATATTGTTTTGGTTACTGTAGCCTTCTAGTATAGTTGGAAGTCAGGTAGCATGATGCCTCCAGCTTTGTTCTTTTGACTTAGGATTGTCTTGACAATGCGGGCTCTTTTTTGGTTCGATATGAACTTTAAAGTAGTTTTTTCCAATTCTGTGAAGAAAGTCACTGTTAGCTTGATGGTGATGGCATTGAATCTATAAATGACCTTGGACAGTGTGGTCGTTTTCACAATATTGATTCTTCTTATCCATGAGCATGGTGTGTTCTTCCATTTGTTTGTGTCCTCTTTTATTTCACTGAGCAGTCACCATAAGCTTCAATGCACTCTGAATATCCCATTGTGTATTCCAAGAAAACAGTGCTACAAAACTGCTCCATGAAAGGAATCACGTAACACTGTGAGATGAATTCACAAATCACAAAGCAGCTTCTCAGAAAGCTTCCTTCCAGTTTTGGTCTGAGGATATTTCCTTTTTCATAATAGGCCTCAAAGTATTCGCCAATATCCCTTTGCAGATTCCACGAAAACAGTGTTAGCAAACGATTCCATGAAAAGAATTGGGTAAATCTGTGAGATGAATTCACACATCACAAAGTAGTGTCTAAGAATGCTTCTTTTTGACTTTTGACTTTTGTCTGAGGATATTTATCATCATAGGATTCTATGCGCTCCCAAATATCCTATTGCAAATTCCCCAAAAACAGTGCTACCAAAGTGATACATGATAAGAGTCGTGTAACTCTGTAAGATGAATTAAGACATCACAGGTGGTTTCTGAGAAAACTTCTGCCTCATTTTTATATGAGGATATTTCCTTTGTCACCATAAGCTTCAATGCACTCTGAAATATCCGATCTGTTTGCAGATTAAAAGAAAACAGTGTTCGCAAACTGCTCAATGAAAACAACATTGTAACTCTCTGAGATGAATTCACACATCACAAAGCAGTTTCTCAGAAAACTTCTTTCTAGTTTTTATGTGAGGATATTTCCTTTGTCACTATAGGCCTCAATGCAATTCCAAATATCCTTTCTCAAATTCCCCAAAAACAGTAATAATAAACATCTTCATAAAAAGTGTGCTGTAACACTATGAGATCAATTCTCACATCACAAAACTGTTTCTCAGAAAGCTTCTCTCTACTTTTTATCTGAAGATAATTCCTTTTTCACCATATTCCTCAATGTGCTCCGAGATATCCCTTTGCAGATCCACGAAAAGCATTTTAGCAAACTTCTCCAAGAAAAGAATCATGCTACTCTTTGAGAGGAATACACACATCAAAAATCAGTTTCTCAGAAAGTTTCCAGCTAGTTTTTATCTCAGAATATTCCCTTTGTCACCATAGGCTTCAATGTGATCCGAAATATCCTTTGTCAGATTCTCCAAAAACAGTGCTACCAAGCTATTCCATGAAAATAATTGTGTAAATCTGTGAGATGAATTCACAAGTCAGAAAGTAATTTCATAGCAAGCTTCTTTCTAGTTTTTGTCTGAAGATATTTACTTTTTTCCTGCAGGCCTCACTGAGCTCGTGAATATCCCTTTTCAGATTCCACGAAAATAGTGTTAGCAAACTATTCCATGAAAAGAATGGTGTAAATATGTGAGATGAATTCCCACATCACAAAGCAGTTTCTGAGAGTACTTCTTTTTGGTTTTTGTCTGAGGATATTTCCTTTGCCCGATAGGCTTCAATGTACTCTCAAATATCCTAGTTGAGATTCTGTGAAAACAGTTTTACCAAACTGCTCCAAGAAAAGAATCATGCTACTCTGTGAGATGAATACAAACACCACAAAGAAGTTTCTGAGAAAGATTCTTTGTAGTTTTTATCTGAGGATATTTCCTTTTTTACCATAGGCTTCAATGCAATCCAAAATATCCCTTCTCAAATTCCCCAAAAACAGTGCTATTAAACTACTCCATGAAAAAAAATGGTGCAACTCTATGGGATGAATTCATAAATCACAAAGGAGTTTCTCAGAAATCTTCTGTCTAGTTTCTATATGAGGGTATTTCCTTTGTCACCATAAGTTTCAATGAGCTCTAAAATATCCAATTGCAGATTCCAATAAAACAGTGTTAGCAATTTGCTCAATGAAAACAGCATTGTATCTCTCTGAGACGAATCACACGTCACAAAGCAGTTTATCAGAAGGCTTCTTTGTAGTTCTTATCTGAGGATATTTCCTTTATCACCATATTCCGTATCCCAGTACAGATTCCATGAAAAAAGTGTTAGCAAACTTCTCAATGAAAAGAAAGTTGTAAATCTGCGAGATGAATTCATGCATCACAAAGCAGTTTCACAGAAGGCTTATTTTTGCTTTTTATGTGGGGATATTTCCTTTGATACCATAAGCTTCAAGGTGCTACCAAATATCCTATTGCAGATTTCACAAAAACAAAAACAGTGTTATCAATCTGCTCAATGGAAACAACAGTGTAACTTTGTGACATGAACTCAAACATCACAAAGCAGTTTTTCATAGAGCTACTTTCTAGTTTTATCTCAGGATATTTCCTTTTTCTCTATAGGCCTTAATGTGCTCCCATGTATCACATTACAGACTCTGTGAAAACGGTGTTAGCAAACTGCTCAATGAAAAGAACGGTGTGACTCTGTGAGATGAATTCACACATCACAAAGTCGTTTCCTAGGAGGGTAGTTTCCAGTTTTTATGTGAGAATATTTTGTTTTTCACCATAGGACTCAATGCGCTTCCAAGTATCCAATTGCAGTTTACACGAAACAGTGTTAGCAAACCGCTCTATGGAAAGAAAGGTGTAACTCTGTATGATGAATTCAAACATCAACAAGAAGTTTCTCAGAAAGCTTTTTTCTTGTTTTATCTGAGGATATTTCCTTTGTCACCATAGGATTCAATGCAATCCAAACTATCCATACTCTGATTCCACAGAAAGAGTGCTACCAAACTGCTGCATGAAAAGAAAGTTGTAACTCTGTGAGATGAATTAACAAATAAAAATCAGTTATGCAGAAAACTTCTTTCTAGTTTTTGTCTGAGGAAATTTCCTTTGTCATCATAAGGTTCAATGCTCTCCGAAATATCCCACTGAAGATTCCAAGAAAATGGTGTTACCACTGCTCAATGAAAAGAACAGTGTAACTCTGGGAGATGAATTCACACATCACAAAGCAGTTTCTCAGAAAGCTGCTTTTTGGTTTTTATCTGATGATATTTACTTTGTCACCATATTCCTCAAAGCACACGGGAATATCCCTTTGCAGATTCCACAAAAATAGTGTTAGTAAATTCCTCCATGACAAGAAGGTTGTAAGCCTGTGAGATGAATTCAGATTTCACAAAGCAGTTTCTCAGAAAGCTTCTTTTTGTTTTTGTCTCAGGATATTTCCATTGTCACTATAGGCTTCTATGTGCCCCAAATAGCCTATTGTAGATTCCATGAAAACAGTATTAGCATCTGCTCCATGAAAAAAATGTGTAACTCCGAGATGAATTCACACATCACAAAGAACTTTCTCAGAAAGCTTCTTTCCAGTTTTTATCTGCGGATATTTTTTTGTCACCATTGGCTTCAATGTGATCAAAAATATCCTTTGTCAGATTCCCCAATAACAGTGATACAAAACTGCTAAATGGAAAGAATCCTTTATCTCTGTGATACGAAGTCACAAATAACAAAGTAGTTTCTTACAAAGCTTCTTTCTAGTTTTTATCTGAAGATATTTCCTTTTTCACCATAGGCCTCTACTCACTTCCAAATATCCCTTTGTAGATTCCATGAAAACAGTGTTAGCAAACTACTCTATGAAAAAGAAATTGTTCCTCTGTGAGATGAGTACACAACTCACAAAAAAGTTTCTCAGAAAGATTCTTTCTAGTTTTTATCTGAGAATATTTCCTTTATCACCATAGGCTTCATGCAATCCAAAATATCCATTCTCAGATTCCCCAAAAACAGTGCTACCAAACTGCACTATGCAAAGAAAGGTGCAACTCTGTAAGATGAATCGCACATCACAAAAAAAGTTTCAGAGAAAGCTTCTTTTTTGTTTTTGTCTGAGGATATTGCATTTATCACCATATACTTCAATGCACTCCAAAATATACCTTCTCAGACTCCCCAAAAATATCCCACAGCAGATTCCAAGAAAACAGTGTTAGCAAATGCTCAGTGAAAAGAACAATGTAACTCTGTGAGATGAATTCACATATCACAAAGCAGTTTCTCAGAAAGCTTCTTTATAGTTTTTATCTGAGGATATTTCCTTTTTCACTATAGGCCTGAATGCACTCCCAAATATCCCTTTGTAGATTCCACAAAAACAGTGTTAGCAAGCTGCTCCATGAAAAGAAAAGTATAACTCTGTTAGGGGAATACACACATCAGAAACTAGTTTCTCAGAGAACTTCTTTCTACTTTGTATCATAGGATGTTTCCTTTATCTCCATATTTCTCAATGCCCTCTGGAATATTCCATTGCAGTTTAAATGAAAAAATTGTTGGCAAACTTCTCAATGAAAACAACGGTGTAACTCTGTGAGATGAATTCACGTGTCACAAAACAGTTTCACAGAAAACTTCTTTCTAGTTTTTATCTGAGGATATTTCCTTTGTCATCATATGCTTCAAAGCAATCAAAACTATCCCTTCTCAGATTCCATAAAAACAGTGCTAGCAAACTGCTCCATGAAAGAGTTGTGTACCACTGTGAGATGAATTCACAAATCACAAAGCAGTTTCTCAGAAAGCTTCATTCTGGTTTCTGTCTGAGGATAGGCTTCAAAGCGATCCAAAATATCCCCTCTCAGGTTCCACAAGTACAGTGCTAGCAAACTTCTCCATGAAAGAGTAATATAACTCTGTGTGAAGATTCACATATACAAAGCAGTTTCTCAGAAAGCTTCCTTCTTGATTTTATCTGAGGGTATTTTGTATTTAAACACAGGCCTCAATGCGCTACCATAAATCTCATTGCAGATTCCTCGAAAATATTGTTAGAAAACTTCTCAATGACAAGTGTGGTGTAGCTTTGTGACATGAATGCACACATCACAAAGCAGTTTCTCAGAAGGCTTCTTTCCACTTTTTAGCTAAAGATATCTAATTTTTCTCCATAGGACTCAATGCCCTTGGAATAACCCATGACAGATTCCACAAAAACAGTGTTATCAAATTGCTCAATGAAATGAAAAGTGTATCTCTGTGAGATGAATTCACACATCACAAAGTAGTTTCTCAGAAAGATTCTTTCTTGTTTTTATCTGAGGATATTTCAGGCCTCGGTGCCCTCCCGTATATCTCATTGCAGATTTTGCAAAAACAGTGTTAGCAAACTTCTCAATGAACGCAGTGTTGTAGCTCTGTGAGATGAATTCACACACCACAAAGCAGTTTCTGAGAAGGCTTCTCTCCAGTTTTTATCTGTGGATATTTCATTTTTCACCATGGGATTCAATGCTCTCCAAGATATCACTTCTGTGATTCCACAAAAAGAGTGTTAACAAACTCCTCCATGAAAGAGTGGTGAAAATTTGTGAGATGAATTCACATGTCATGAAGCAGTTTCTCAGAAATCTTATTTCTAGTTTTTATCTGAGGATATTTCCTTTCTTACACTAGGCTTCAAAGTGATCCAAAATGTCCCTTCTCAGATTCCACAAATACAATGCTAGCAAACTACTCCATGAAAGAGTAGTGTAACTCTATGTGATGAATTGTTGCATCATAAAACAACTTCTCAGAAATCTTCTTTCTTCTTTTTATCTGAAGATATTTCCTTTTTAAACACGGGTGTCAAGGCACTCCCGTATATCTCATTGCAGATTCTGCAAAAACAGTGTTAGCAAACTTTGCAATGAAAGCAACGGTGTAATACTGTGAGATGAATTCACACACCAAAAAGCAGTTTCTGAGAAGCCTTTTCTCCAGTTTTTATCTGAGGATATTCCATTTGTCACCCTAGGATTCCATGCTATCCAAAATATCACTTCTGTGGTTCCACAAAAATAGTGCTAGCAAATTCTTTCATGAAAGACTGGTGTAACACTGTGAGATTTATTCACACATCATAAAGCAGTTTCTCAGAAAGCTTCTTTCTAGTTTTTATCTGAGGATATTTCCTTTGTCACCATAGTCTTCAAAGTGATCCAAAATATCCCTTCTCAGATTCCACAAAAACGGTACTAGCAACCGTCTCCATGAAAGCGTAGTGTAACTCTGTGAGACTAATTCACACTTCCCAAAACAGTTTCTCAGAAAGCTTCTTTCTGGTTTTTATCTGAGGATATTTCCTTTGTCACCATAGGCTTCAAAGCAATCAAAAATATACCTTCTCAAATTCCACAAAAACAGTGTTAGCCAACAGTTCCATGAAATTGTGGTGTAATTCTTTGAGATGAATTCACAAATCACGAAGCCCTTTCTTGGAAAGTTTCTTTCTGGTTTTTATCTAAGTTTATTTCCTTTTTCACCATAGGCTTCAAAACGATCCAAAATATCCCTTCTCAGATTCCACAAAAACAGTGCTAACAAAGGGCTCCATGAAAGAGTTGTGTAACAGTGTGAGATGAATTCACACATCACAAAACAGATTCTCAGAAAGATTCTTTCTGGATTCTATCTGAGGATATTTCCCTTGTCACCACAGACTTCAAAGCAATCAAAAATATCCCTTCTCAGATGCCACAAAAACAGTGCTAGCAAACATATCCATGAAAGAGTAGTATAACCCTGTGAGACTGTGAGATGAATTCACATATCACAAAGCAGTTACTCAAAAAGCTTCTTTCTTGTTTTTCTCTGAGGATATTTCAGGCTTCCATGCACTCCCGTGTATCTCATTGCAGATTCTGTGAAAATACTGATAGGAAACTTCTCAATAAAAAGTGTGATGTAGCTCTTTGAGATGAATTCACAAATAACAAAACAGTTCCTCAGATATCTCCCAAATATCCTAACGCAGATTTCATGAAAACACGATTAGCAGACTGCTCAGTGAAAAGAACGGCATAACTCTTTGAGATAAATTAACCCATCACAAAATAGTTTCTCAGAAAGCTACTTCCTATTTATTATCTGAGGATATTTCCTTTGTCACCATAAGCATCATTGCGCTAGGAAATATTGCATTGCAGATTCTAAGAACACAGTGTTAGCAAACTGATCCATGAACAGAACACTGTAGCTCTGTGAGATGTATTCACACATAACAAAGCAGTTTCTCAGAAGGTTTATTTTTGTTTTTTAACTGAGGTTATGTCCTATCTTACCATAGGCTGCAAGGCACTGCCAAATATCCTAATGCACATTCTATGAAAACAGTGTTAGAAGACTGTTGTATGAAGAGAATGGTGTAACACTGTGAGTTGAATTAACCCATCAAAAAGCAGTTTCTCAGAAAGCTTCTTTCCAGTTTTATCTGATGATATTTTCTTTTTCACTATAGGCCACAAAGTGCTGCCAAATATCCCTTGGCTGATTCCACGAAAACAGTGTTAGCAAACTGCTCCATGAAAAGAAAGATGGAACTCAGTGATAGGAATTCGCACATCACAAAGAACTTTTTCAGAAAGCTTTTTTCCAGTTTTTATCTGAGAATATTTCCTTTTTCACCATCGGCCTCAATGTGCTCCCAAATGTCACTTTGCAAAATCCATGAATACAGTGTTAGCAAACTGCTTCATGAATAGAAAGGTGTAACTCTGTGAGATGAATTCACACATCACAAAGAAGTTTCTCAGAGAGCTTCTCTCTAGTTTTTATTTGAGGATATATCCTTTGTCAGTATTGGCTTCAATGCAATCAAATTATCCCTTCTCAGATTCCCCAAAAACAGTGGTAGCAGACTGCTCTATGAAAGGAAAGTGTAAATCTGTGAGATGAATTCACACATCAGAAAGCAGTTTCTCAGAAACCTTCTTTTTAGTTTTTCTCTGAGGATATTTCCTATGTCACCTTAAGCTTCAATGCACTATGAAATATATTTTTACAGACCCCAAGCAAACAGTGTTAGCAGACTGCTTAATGAAGATAACATTGTAACTCTGTGAAATGTATTCACACATCAAAAGGCAGTTTCTCAAAAGGCTTCTTTTTGTTTTTTATCTGAGGATATTTCCTTTGTCACCATAGGCTTCAAAGCACTCCCAAACACCCTCTTGCATTTTCCACAAAAACAGGCTTAGCAAACTCCTGTATGAAAAGAACAATGTAACTCTTGCTTCTTTCTTGTTTTTATCTGAGGATATTTCCTTTTTCACCATTGGCCTCAATGCGCTAAAAAATATCCCCTTGCAGATTCCACGAAAACAATGCTAGCAAACGGCTTCATAAAGAGAAAGGTGTAACTCTTTGAGATGAATTCACACAACACAAAGAAGTTTCTCAGAAAGATTCTTTCCAATTATTATCTGAAGATATTTCCTTTGTCTCCATAAGCTTCACTGCACTAAGAAATATCCCATTGCAGATTCCAAGAAAACAGTGTTAGCAAACTGCTCAATCAAAAGAACAGTGTAACCTTGTGAGATGCATTCACCCATCACAATGCAGTTTCTCAGAAAACTTCTTTCTAGTTTTTATCTAAGGATATTTTCTTTTTCACCATAGGCCTCAATGTGTTCCAAAATATCACTTTGAAGATTCCATGAAAACAGTGTTAGCAAACTGCTTCATGACGATAAAGGGGTAACACTGTGTGATGAATTCACACATCACAAAGAAGTTTCTCAGAAAGATTTTTCCAGGATTTATTGGAGTATATTCAGTTTTCACCATAGGCTTCAACGCAATCCAAAATATCCCTTCTCAGATTCCCCTAAAACAGTGCTACCAAACTGCTCAATGAAAAGAATGGTGTAATTCTGTGAAATGAATTCACACAACACAAAGCAGTTTCTCAGGAAGCTTATTTCTGTTTTTTTTTTTTTTTTTTTTTTTTTTTTCCTGAGGAAATTTCCTTTATCACCATAGGCCTCAACTCGTTACCAAATATCCCTTTGTAGGTTCCACGAAAACAGTGTTAGCTAACTGCTCAGTGAAAAGTAAGGTGTAATTCCGTAAGATAAATACAGACATCGCAAACAACTTCCTCAGAAAGCTTCCTTCTAGTTTTCATTTGAGGATATATCCTTTTCCAATACAGGCTTCATGTGCTCTCAAATATCCCTTCTCAGACCTTTGTCACCACAGTCTTCAATGCATTCCCAAATATCCTATTGTAAATTGCATGAAAACTGTGTTAGCAAACTGCTCCAACAAAACAGTAGTGTAACTCTGTGAGATGAATTCATACATCACAAAGAAGTTTCTCAGAAAGCGTCTTTGTAATTTTTATCTGAAGTTATTTACTTTGTCACCAAAGTCTTCAATGTAACCCAAAATATCCCTTCTCAGACTCCCCAAAAACAGTGATACCAAACTGTTCCATGAGATGAATGGTATAACTCTGTGAGATGAATTCATGTATCACCAAGATGTCTCTCAGAAAACTTCTAATTTTTATCTGAGGATATTTTCTTTTTCACAATAGGCTTAAATGCACTCCAAAATATCCTTTTGCAATTACATGAAAACGGTGTTAGCAAACTCTTCCATGAAAAAAATCATGTAACTTTCTGAAATAAATTCACACATCACAAGGAAGTTTCTCAGAAAGCTTCTTTCTAGTTTTTATATGAGGATAATACCTTTGTCATCCTAGGCTTCAATGTGATTCAAAATATCCCTTCTGACATTAATCAAAAACAGTGCTACCAATCTGCTCCATAAAAAGAAAGGTGTAAATCTGTTGGATGAATTCACGCATCACAAAGTAGTTTCTCAGAAAGCTTCTTTTTGGTTTTTGTCAGAGCATATTTCCTTTGTCACCATAAGCTTCAATGCATTCCAAAATATCCCATTGCAGATTCCAAGAAAACAGCGTTAACAAACTGGTCAATCAAAAGAACAGTGTAACTCTGTGAGTTGAATGCACACATCACAAAGGAATTTCTCAGAAAGCTTCTTTCTAGTTTTTACCTGAAGATATTTCCTTTTTTGCCATTGGACTCTATGGGCTCCCGAATATCCCTTGGCAGATTCCACAAAAACAGTGTTAACAAACTGCTCAATAAACAGAAATGTGTAACTCTGTGAGATGAATTCATCCATCACAAAGCAGTTTCTCAGAAAGTCTCTTTCTAGTTTAAATCTGAGGATATTTCCTTTTTCACCATAGGCTTCAAAGTGCTTCCAAATATTTCCTCTCAGATAACACAAAAACAGTGATGCCGAACTGCTAAATCACAAATAGTTCAAACTATGAGATGAATACACACATCACAAAACCGTTTCACTAAAAGCATCTCTCCAGTTTCTATCTGAAGTTTTTCCATTTTCACCATAGGCCTCTAGGAGCTCCCGAGTATCTCTTTGCAGATTCCACAAAAACACTGCTACAAAACTACTCAAAGAAAAAAAGGTGTTACTCAGTATGATGAATTCACCCATCACAAAGAAATTTCTCAGAACACATATTTCTAATTTTTTTCTCAAGATATTTATTTTTCCACCATCGGCGTCCATACACTCCCAAATATTGCTTCTAGGACACTACCAAGACAGTGCTACCAAATTGATCCATGAAAAGAATCGTGTAACACTGTGAGATGAATTAACATATCACAAAAGCAGTTCCTCCGATAGCTTCTTTCTAGTTTTTATATGAAGGCATTTCCTTTTTCACTGTAGGCCTCAATGCACTCTGAAATACAACATTGCAGATTCCATGAAAACACTGTCAGCAAACTGCTCCATGAAAAGAGAGGTGTAACTCTGTGAGTTGAATTCACACATCACAAAGCAGTTTCTCAGAACGCTTCTTTCTAGTTTAAATCTGAGGATGTTTCCTATGTCACCATAAGCTTCAATTCAATCAGAAATATCCCATTGCAGATTTCAAGAAAACAGTGTTAGGAATCTGCTCAATGAAAACAACAGTGTAACACTGTGTGATGAATTCACACATCACAAAGAAGTTTCTCAGAAACTTTCTTTTTGTTTTTTCTCTGAGAATATTTCCTTTGTCACCATAGGCTTCAATTCGTACCCAAATATCCAATTGCAGATTCCACAAAAACAGTGTTATCTTTTTTTCCTTTTTTTTATTATTATACTTTAAGTTCTAGGGTACATGTGCATAATGTGCAGGTTTGTTACATATGTATACTTGTGCCATGTTGCTGTGTTGCACCCATCAACTCGTCAGCACCCAACTACTCGTCATTTACATCAGGTATAACTCACAATGCAATCGCTCTCCCCCTCCCCCTCCCCTTCCCCATAATAGGCCCCAGTGTGTGATGTCCCCCTTCCCGAGTCCAAGTGTTCTCATTGTTCAGTTCCCACCTATGAGTGAGAACATGCGGTGTTTGGTTTTCTGTTCTTGTGATAGTTTGCTAAGAATGATGGTTTCCAGCTGCATCCATGTCCCTACAAAGGACACAAACTCATCCTTTTTTATGGCTGCATAGTATTCCATGGTGTATATGTGCCACATTTTCTTAATCCAGTCTGTCACTGATGGACATTTGGGTTGATTCCAAGTCTTTGCTATTGTGAATAGTGCCGCAATAAACATACGTGTGCATGTGTCTTTATAGCAGCATAATTTATAATCCTTTGGGTATATCCCCAGTAATGGGATGGCTGGGTCATATGGTACATCTAGTTCTAGATCCTTGAGGAATCGCCATACTAAAAACAGTGTTATCTAATAGCTCAGTGAAAAGAACAGTGTAGCTCTGTGAGATGAAATCACACATCAGAAAGCAGTTTCTCAGAAAGCTTCTTTCTAGTTTTTATCTGAGGATATTTCCTTTTTCACACTAAGCCTGCATGTGCTACCAAATAATTTTTTGCAGATTCCATGAAAACAGTGTTAGAAAACAGCTCCATGAAAAGAAAGGTGTAACTCTGTGAGATGAAGTCAACCATTCCAAAGAACTTTCTCAGAAACCTACTTTCTAGTTTTTATCTGAGGATATTTCCTTTGTCAACATGGGCTACAACACGATCCAAAATTTCCCTTCTCAGGTTCCCCAAAAACAGTGCAACTGCCGCGCATGGTGGCTTACACCTGTAATCCTAGCACATTGGGAGGCTAAGAGGAGTGGATCATGAGGTCAGGAGATTGAGACCATCCTGGAGAAACAGTGAAACCCCATCTCTACTAAGAATACAAAAAAAAAATTAGCCAAGCCTGGTGATGGGCGCCTGTAGTCCCAGCTACTTAGGAGGTTGAGGCAGGAGAATGGCGTGAACCCAGGAGGCAGAGCATGCAGTAAACCGAGAACACGCCACTGCACTCCAGCCTGGGCGATTGAGCAAGGCTCTGTCTCAAAAAAAGAAAAGAAAAAAACAGTGCTAGCAAACTGCTCCGTGTAACTGTGTGAGATGAATTCAGAAATCATATAACAGTTTTCCACAAAACTTCTTTATAGTTTTTGTCTGAGGATATTTCCTTTGTCACCATAAACTTCAATTCTCTCTAAAATATCCCATTGCAGATTTCACGAAAAAAGTGTTAGCAAACTTCTCAATGAAAAGAGCAGTTTAACTCTGTGAGATGAATTCACACATCACAACGAGTTTCACAGAAAGCTTCTTTTTGGTTTCTATCTGAGGATATTTATTTGTTACAACAGGCTTCAATGTGTTCCAAAATATCCTATTGCAGATTCCACTACACAGTGTTATCAACTGCTCAATGAAAAGAACGGTGTGACTCTGTAAGGTAAATTCACACATCAGAAAGCAGTTTCTCAGAAAGACTCCTTCCAGTTTTTATCTGAGGATATTTCCTATTTCACCATGGGCCTCAATGCACTCCCAAAATATCCGTTTACAGATTCCAATAAAACAATGTTATCAAACTGCTCCATGAAAGGAAGTTGTATCTCTATGAGATGAATTATCACATCACAAAGCAGTTTCTCAGAAATCTTCTTTATAGTTTTTATATCAAGGTATTTCCTTTGTCATCAAAAGCTTCAATGCACTCTGAAATATCCCATTACAGATTCCAAGAAAACAGTGTTAGCAAAATGCTCAATGAAAAAAACAGTGTAACTGTGTGAGATGGATTCACACATCACAAAGCAGTTTCTCAGAAAGTTCTTTATGGTTTTATTTCAGGATACATCTTTTGTCACCATAGGCTTCAATGTGATCCAAAATTTCCCTTCTCAGATTGTCCAAAAACAGTGCTACAAAACTGATCCATGAAAAGATTCATGTAACTATGTGAGATGAGATAACACATCATGAAATGATTTATGAGAAAGATTCTTTCTAGTTTTTATATGAGGATATTTCTTTTGTCACCATAAACTTAAAATGTGCTCTGAAATATTCTATTGTGGATTCCAAGAAAACAATATTAGCAAGTTGTTCAATGAAAATAACAGTATAACTCTGTGAGATGAATTCACACATCACAAAAAATTTTCTTAGAAAGCTTCCATCTATTTTTTAACTGAGGATATTTTCTTTGTCACCGTAGGCTGCAATGCGACCCTAAATATCCCTTCCAAGAATCCCCAAAAACAGTGCTAACAAACTGCTTCATGAAAAGAAAGGTGTAACTCTGTGAGATGAATTCACACATCAGAAACCAGTTTCTCAGAAAGCTTCTTTATAGTTTTTGTCTGAGGATATTTCCTTTATCAGTATAAGCTTCAATGAGCTCCGAAACATCTCATGGCAGATTCCAAAAACACAGTGTTAACAAACTGGACAATGAAAAGAAGAGTGTAACCCTGTGAGGTGAATTCATGCATCAGAAAACAGTTTCTCACAAAGCTTCTTGTTGGTTTTTATCTGAGGATATTTCCTTTGTCACCATCAGCTTCAATACGCTCCCAAATATCCTGTTGCAGATGTGATGAAAATAGTGTTATCAAACTGCTCAGTGAAAACAATGATGTAACTCTGTGAGATGAATTTACACATCACAAAACAGTTTCTCAGAAAGCTTCGTTCTAGTTTTTATCTTAGGATATTTCCTTTTTCACTAAAGAAGTAAATGTGCTTCCAAATATCCCTTTGCAGATTCCATGAAAACAGTGTTAGGAAACTGCTCCAAGAAAGAAAGGTGTAGTTCTGTGAGAAGAATTGACACAACTCAAACAACTTTCTCATAAATCTTCTTTCTAGTATTTATCTGAGGATATTTACTTTTTCACTACAGGCCTGAAGGCACTCGTAAATATCGGTTTGCCGTTTTCATGAAAACAGGGTTAGCAAACTGCTCCATGAAATGAAAGGTGTAACTCTGTGACATAAATTCAGACATCACAAAGAACTTTCTCAGAAAGCTGCTTCAAAGTTTTTATCTGAAGATATATCCTTTTTCACCATAGGCCTCAATGTGATCAAAAATATCAATTCTGAGATTCCCCAAAAACAGTGCTACTAAACTGCTCCATGAGAAGTGTCACGTAACTCTGTGAGATGAATTATCTCATCACAAAACAATTTCTCAGAGAGCTTCTTTCTAGTTTTTATATGAGGGCATTTACTTTGTCATCATAAGCTTCAATGCACTCTGAAATTTCCCATTGCAGATTCCAAGAAAAAAGTGTTGGCAAACTGTTTACTGAAAAGTAGAGTATAACTCTATGAGATGAATTCAGACATAACAAAGCAGTTTCTCAGAAAGTTTTTTTTTGTTTTGTTTTTATTTGAAGATATTTCGTTTGTGACCATAGGCTTCAATGCAATACAAAATCTCCCTTCTCAGGTTCCTCAAAAACAGTGCTACAAAACTGATCCATGAAAAGAATAGTGTAACACAGTGAGATGAATTAACTCATCATAAAATGGTTTCTCAGAAAGGTTCTTTCTAGTTTTTATATGAGGGTTTTTCCTTTGTCACTGTAAGCTGAAATTGCGCTCTGAATTATTGCATTGCCGATTCCAAGAAAACAGTGTTAGCAAACTGCTCAATGAAAAGAACAATGTAACTCTGTGAGATCAATTCACACATCACAAAAGAGTTTCTCAGAAGATATCTTTTTGAGTTTAATCTGAGGATATATCCTTTGTCATCATAGGCTTCAATACGCTTTCAAATATCCTATTGCAGATTCCATGAAAGCAGTGTTATCAAACTGCTCAATGAAAAGAATGGTGTAACTCTGTGAGATGAATTGACACATCACAAAGCAGTCTCAGAAAGCTTATTTCTAGTTTTTATCTGGGGATATTTCCTCTTTCACTATAGGCCTTAATGTACTTCCTAGTATCCCTTTGCAAATTCCACTAACACAGTGTTACCAAACTGCTCCATGTAAGAAAGGTGTAGCTCTCTGAGACGAATTCACACAAAGTGAAGAACTTTCTCTGAAAGTTTCTTTATGGTTTTTATCTGAGCATATTTCCTTTTTCTCTATAGACCTCAATGCGCTCCCAAATATCCTTTTGCAGTTTCCACAAAAACAGTGTTACCAAACTGCTCCATGAAAAGAAAGGTGTAACTCTATGTGACATTAATTCACACATCACAGAAAACTTTCTCAGAAATCAGCTTTCTAGTTTTCAACTGAGGATATTTCCTTTGTCACCATATGCAACAATGTGATCCAAAATATCCCTTCTGAGATACCCCAAAAACAGTGCTACTAAAGTTCTCCATGAAAAGTACCATCTAACCCTTTGAGATGACTTAGAATCTCACAAAACAGTTTCTCTGAAATCTTCTTTATGGTTTTTATATGAGGGTATTTCCTTTGTCACCATAAGCTTCAAAGCACTCTGAAATATCCCATTGCAGATTCCAAGAAGACAGTGTTAGCAAACTTGTCAATGGAAAGAACAGTGTAACTCTGTAAGATCAATTCACACATCACAAAGCAGTTTCTTAGAAAAATATTTTTGGTTTTTATCTGTTTTTAACTTTTACCACTGTAGCCTTCGATGATATCCAAAATATCACTTCTCAAATTTCCCAAAAACAGTGCTTCCAAACTGAGCCATGAAGAGACTCGTGTAACTCTGTGAGATTAATGAACACATCACAAAATGGTTTCTCAGAAATATTCTTTCTAGGTTTCATATGAGAGTATTTCCTTTGTCACCATAACCTTAAAATGTGCTCCGAAATATTCCATTGCAGATTCCAAGAAAATAGTGTTAGCAAACTGCTCAATGAAAGGAACAGTATAACTCTGTGAGATGAATTCTCACATCAAAAATAATTTTCTTAGAAAACTTCCTTCTAGTTTTCATCTGAGGATATTTCTTTTGTCACCATAGGCTTAAATGCAATCCAAAATATCCCTTCTCAGATTCCCCAAAAACAGTGCTATCAAACTCCTCCATGAAAAGAAAGGTATAATTTTGTGAGATGAATTCACAAATCAGAAAGCAATTTCTCAGAAAGCTTCTTTCTAGTTTTTGTCTGAGGATATTTCCTTTGTCACCATAAGCTTCAATGCTCTCCGAAACATCACATTGTGGATACCAAGAAAACAGTGTTAGCAAACTGCTCAATGAAAAGAACAGTGTAACTATGTGAGATGAATTCACACATCACAAAGCAGTTTCTCAGAAAGCTTCTTTTTGTTTTTTATCTGAGGATATATACTTTGTCACCATGGGGTTAAATACACTCCCAAATATCCTATTGCAGAGTCCACGAAAACAGTGTTATGAAACTGCTCAATGAAAAGAACAGTGTAATTCTCTGAAATGAATTTGCACATCACATATCACAAAGCAGTTTCTCAGAACGTTTCTTTCTAGTTTTTATCTGAGGATACTTCCTTTTTCACTATAGGCCTCAATGTGCTACCAACTATTCCTTTACAGATTCCACGAAAAGAGTGGTAGCAAACTGTTCCATGAAAGAAAGGTGTATCTCTGTTAGATGATTTCACACAACACAAGGAGGTTTCTCACAAACTTCTTTCTAGTTTTTATCTGAGGATATTTCCCTTTTCACTCTAGGCCTGAAGGTGCTCCCAAATACCCTTTGGCAGTTTCCAGCAAAACAGTGTTAGCAAACTACTCAATGAGAAGTACACTGTAACTCTGTGAGATGAATTCACACATCACAAGAAATTCTTCAGAAACCTTCTTTCTAGTTTTTATCTGAGGATATTTATTTTGTCACCATAGACTTCAATGTGATCCAAAATATCCCTTCTCAGATTCCCTAAAAACAGTGCTACCAAACTGTTGCATGAAAAGAATCCTGAAACTCTGTGAGAAGAATTCGCAAATCACACAGCAGTTTCTCAGAAAGCTTCTTTCTCGTTACCATCTGAGAATATTTCCTTTGTCACCATAAGCTGCAATGTGTTCCGAAATATCCCAGTGCAGATTCCAAGAAAACAGTGTTAGCAAACTGCTCAATGAAAAGAACAGTGTAACTCTGGGAGATGAATTCATACATCACAAACCTGTTTCCCAGAAACTTTCTTTCTGGTTTATATCTGATGATACTTCCTTTTCCAACATAGGCCTCAATGTGTGCCCAAATATCCCTTTGCAGCTTCCACGTAAACAGTGTTACCAAACCACTCCATGAAAAAAAAAGGTGTAACTCTGTGACGTGAATTGACAGATCACAAAGAAGTTTCTCAGAAAGCTTCTTTCTAGTTTTCATCTCAGGATATTTTCTATGTCACCACAGGCTTCAATGCAATTCAAGATATGCCTTCTGAGATTCACCAAAAACAGCCTTACGAAACTACTGCATGAAAGGTAAGGTGTAACTCTGTGAGATGAACTCACAAATCAAAAAGCAATTTCTCGGAAAACTTGTTTTTGGGTTTTATCTGAGGATATGTCCTTTGTTGCCATATGCATCAATGTGCTCCCAAATATCCTATTGCATATTATATGAAAACAGTGTTATCAAACAGATCAATGAAAAGAACGGTGTACCTCTGTGAGGTGAATTCCCACATCAGAAAGTAGTTTCTCATAAAGCTTATTTCTAGTTTTCAACTGAGGAAAATTAATTTTTCACCATAGACCTCAATGTGCTCCCAAATATCCCTTTGCAGATTCCACTAATACAGTGTTAGCAAATGGCTCCATGAAAAGAAAGGTGTAACTCTGTGAGATGAATTCACAGAGCACAAAGAACTTTCTCAGAAAGCTTCCTTCTAGTTTTAATCTGAGGATATTTACTTTGTCACCATAGTCTTCAATTTGATCCAAAATATCCCTAATCAGATTCCACAAAAACAGTGATACCAAACTGCTCCAAGAAACGAATAGTGTAACACTGTGAGATGAATTAACACATCAGAGAGCATTTCATCAGAAAACTTCTTCTAGTTTTTTGTTTTGTTTTCGTTTTTTTTTTTTTGTGATGGAGTCTCGCTCTGTCACCCAGCCTGGAGTGCAGTGGCCAGATCTCAGTTCACTGCAAACTTTGCCTCCTGGGTTCACGTCATTCTCCTGTCTCAGCCTCCCAAGTAGCTGGAACTACAGGCACCCACCACCTCGCCTGGTTAGTTTTTGTCTATATATATATTTTTTAGTAGACACGGGGTTTCACTGTGTTGGCCAGGATGGTCTTGATCTTGTGACCTCGTGATCCACTCATCTCGGCCTCCCAAAGTGCTGAGATTACAGGCTTGAGCCACCACACCCAGCCTCTGGTTTTTATATGATGATATTTCCTTTGTCACCAGAAGCTTCAATGCGCTCCAAAATATCCCTTTGTAGATTACATGAAAACTGTTTTCTCAAACTGCTCAATCAGAAGTACCATGCAACTCATTGAGATGAACTAACATATGAGAAAACCGTTTCTCAGAAAGCTTCTTTCTAATTTTTATCTGAGGATATTTCCCTTTTCACAATGGGCCTCAATGCACTCCCAAATATCCGTTTTCAGATTCCATGAAAACAGTGTTAGCATACTGCAACATGGAAAGAAAGGTGTAACTTTGTGAAGTGAATTCACATATCACAAATAAGTTTGTCAGAGAACTTCTTTCTAGTTTTTATCTGAGGAAATATCCTTTGTCACCATATGCTACAAAGACGTTAAAAATATCCCTTCTCAGATTCCCCCAAACAGTGCTACCAAACGGCTCCATGAAAAGAAAGGTGCATCTCTGTGAGATGAATTCAAAAATCACATAGCAGATTCTCAGAAAGTTTCTTTCTACTTTTTGTCTGAGGATACTTCCTTTGTCACCATAAGCTTCAATGCGCTCCGGAATATCTCATTGCAGATACCAAGAAAGCAGTATTAGCAAACTGCTCTATGAAAAGAACAGTGTAACTCATGAGATCAATTCACACATCACAAAGCAGTCTGTCAGAAATCTTCCTTTTGGTATTTATCTGAGGATACTTGCTTTGTCACCATAGGCTTCAATGAGCTCCCAAATATCCTGCTGCAGTTTCCAGGAAGACAGTGTTATCAAACTGCTCAATGAAAAGAACCATGTACATCTGTGATATGAATTCACACATCACAAAGAAGTTTCTGAGAAAGCTTCTTTCTAGTTTTTATCTGAGAATATTTCCTTTGTAACCATTGACTTCCACGTCATCCCAAATATCCATTCTCAGATTTCCCAAAAACAGGGATACCAAACTGATCCATGAAAACAATAGTGTAACTCTATGAAATGAATTCACAAATCACAAAGTAGTTTCTAAGAAAGGTTCTTTCCAGCTTATATGTGAGGATACTTCCTTTGTCATCATAGGCTTCAATAAGTTCCCATATATCCTTTTGTAGATTCCACTACAACAGTGTTGTCAAACCGTTCAAAGAAAAGTATGGTGTAACACTGAGAGATGAATTCCCACTTCATGAAGGACTTTCTCAGAAAACTTCTTTCTCGTTTTTATCTGAGGATATTCCCTTTGTCACCGGAAGATCCAATGCGCTCCAAAATATCCCATTGCAGATTCCAAGAAAACAGTGTTTGCAAGCTGCTGAATAAAAACAACATTGTAACTCTCTGAGATGAATTCACACATCACAAATCAGTTTCTAAGAGAGTTTCTTTCTAGTTTTTATCTGAGGATATTTCCTTTTCCACCATAGGACTCAATGCGTTCCCAAATATCCCTTTAGAGATTTCACAAAAGCAGTGTTAGCAAATTGCTCCATGAAAAGAAAGGTGTAACTCTGTGAGATGAACTCATACATCATAAAGAACTTTCTCAGAAAGTTTCTTTATAATTTTTATCTGAGGATATTTTTTTCTCACCATAGGCTTCAAAGCGATCGAAAATGTCCCTTCTCTGATTCCTAAAAGGCAGTGCTACCAAACTACTCCATGAAAAGAAAGGTGTAACTCTGTGAGATGAATTCAAAAGTCACATAGCAGAGTCTCAGGATGTTTCTTTCTACTTTTTGCCTGAGGATATTTCCTTTGTCACCATAAGCTTCAATGCACTCCAAAATATCCCATTGCTGATACCAAGAAAACAGTATTGGCAAACTGCTCTATGAAAAGAACACTGTAATCTGTGAGATCAATTCACACATCACAAAGCAGTCTGCTGGAAATCTTGGTTTTTTTCTGAGGATATTTGCTTTGTCACCATAGGCTTCAATGAGCTCTCAAATATCCTGTTGCAGTTTCCAGGAAGACAGAGTTATCAAACTGTTCAATAAAAAGTATGGTGTAACACTGAGAGATGAATTCACACAGCATGAAGGACTTTCTCAGAAAATTTCTTTCTAGTTTTTATCTGAGGATATTCCCTTTGTCACCATAAGCTTCAATGCACTCTGGAATACTCTATTGCAGATTCCGAGAAGACAGTGTTAGCAAACTGCTGAATGAAAACAACATTGTAACTCTCTGAGATGAATTCACACATCACATAGAAGTTTCTGAGAAAGCTTCTTTCTAGTTTTTATCTGAGGATATTTCCTTTTTCACCACAGGACCCAATACGCTCCCAAATATCCCTTTAGAGATTCCATGAAAGCAGTGTTAGCAAACTGTTCCATGAAAAGAAAGGTGTAACTCTGTGAGATGAATTCACACATCACAAAGAACTTTCTCAGAAAGTTTGTTTCTAATTTTTATCTGAGGATATTTCCTTTGTCACCGTACGCTTCAATGTGATCCAAAATTTCCCTTCTCAGATTCCCAAAAAACACTGTTACCAAACTGAACCATGAAAAGAATTCTGTAACTCTGTGAGATGAATTAACAGATCACAAAGCGGTTTCTCAGAAAAAATTCTTCTGGTTTTTATATGAGGATATTTACTTTGTCACCATAATCTAGAATACACTCCAAAATATCCCACTGCAGATTCCAGGAAAACAGTGTTAGCAAACTCCTCAATGAAAAGAACAGTGTAACTCTTTGACATGAATTCACTCATTGCAAAGCAGTTTCTCAAAAAGCTTCTTTCTAGTTTGTCTGGGGATTTTTCCTTTTCACCACAGGCCTCACCGTGCTCACGCATATAACTTTGCATATTCCATGAAAACAGTGTTAGTAAACAGGTCCGTGAAAAGAAAGGTGTAAATTTGTGAGATGAATTCACACATGACAAAGCAGTTTCTCAGAAAGCTTCTTTTTGGTTTTCGTCTGAGGATATTTTCTTTGTAACCATATTCTTCAATGCTCTGCCAAATATCCTGTTGCAAATTCCACGAAAATAATATCAGCAAACTGCTCCAAGAAAAGAATCGTGCTACTCTGTGAGATGAAAACACTTAACATGAAGGAGTTTCTCAGAAAGCTTCTTTCTAGTTTTTACTGTGGATATTCCTTTTTTGATTGTAGGCTTCAATGCATTCCATAATATCCCTTCTCCAATTCCCAAAAACAGTGCTACTAAAGTGCTCCATGAAAAATATGGTGTAATTCTGTGAGAAGAATTCACAAATCTCAAAGCAGTTTCTCAGAAAGCTTCTTTCTAGTTTTTATCTGAGAATATTTCCTTTTTCACCATCAGCCTCAATGCACTCTCAAATATTCCTTTGCTGATTAGACGAAAACAGCGTTAGCAAACTTTTCAATTAAAAAAAACTTGTAACTCTCTGAGATGAAATCACACATCACAAAGCAATTTCACAGAAGGCTTCTTTATGGTTTTAATCTGGGGATAGTTCCTTTGTCACCATAAGCTTCAATGCGATCCAAAATACCCTATTGCAGATTCCATGAAAACAATTTTAGCAAACTGCTCAGTGAAAAGAACAGTGCAACTCTGTGAGATGAATTCACACATTGCAAAGCAGTATCTCCGAAAGTTCCTTTTGGTTTTCATTTGAGGATATTAACTTTTTCACCACAGGCTTCAATGCGATTAAAAATATCCCTTCTCAGATTCCCCAAAACAGGACTACCAAACTGACTCATGAAAAAGATCATGTTACTCTTGAAATGAATTAATGCATCACAAAATTGTTTCTCAGAAAGCTTCTTTCCAGTTTTATATGAGGGCATTTCCTTTCTCACCATAAACTTCAAATGTGCTCTGAAATATCCCATTGTGGATTTCAAGAAAACAGTGTTATCAATCTGATCAATGAAAAGAACAGTGTAAGTCTTTGAGATGAATTCACACATCACAAATATTTTCTTAGAAAACTTCTTTCTAGTTTTTATCTGAGGATATTTCCTGTGTCACCATAGGCTTCAATGGGATCTGAAATATCCTTTCTCAGACTCCGAAAAACAGTGCCGCCAAACTACTCCAAAAAAAGAAAGATGTGTAGGGATGGAGCAAGATGGTTGAATAGGAAGAGCTCCAGTCTCCAGCCCGTACCACCAGCGACACAGAAGATGGGTGATTTCTGCATTTTCAACTAAGGTAAGGGTTTCATCTTACTAGGGAGTGATGGACAATCAGTGCTGGTCAGCTGCTGCAGCCTGACCAGCAAGAGCTGAAGAGGGCGAGGCATCACCTCACCTGGGAAGGGCAAGAGGAAAGGGAATCCTTTTTCCTAGCCAGGGGAACTGAGACACACAACACCTGGAAAATTGAGTAACTCCCACCCCAATATTGCACTTTACCAAGGGTCTTAGCAAATGGCACACCAGGAGATTATATCCCACACCTGGCCGGGAGGGTCCCATGCCGGCGGAGCCTCCCTCATTGCCAGCACAGCAGTCTGCAATCTAACGGCAAGGCAGCAGTGAGGCTGGGGGAGGGGCAACTGCCATTGCTGAGGCTTAAGTAGGCAAACAAAGCCACTGGGAAGCTGGAACTGCGTGGATGGAGCCCACAGCAGCTCAAGGAGGTCTGCCTGTCTCTGTAGACTCCACCTCTGGGGACAGAGCACAGCTAAACTAACAAACAAACAAAAAGCAGCAGAAACCTCTGCAGACACAAACGACCCTGTCTGACAGCTTTGAAGAGAGCAGTGGATCTCCCAACACGGAGGTTGAGATCTGAGAACAGACAGACGGCCTGCTCAAGTGGATCCCTGACCCCTGAGTGGCCTAATTGCGAGACATCCCCCACTAGGGGCAGATCGACACCCCACACCTCACACAGTGGAGTACACCCCTGAGACGAAGTTTCCAAAGCAAGAATCAGACAGGTACACTCGCTGTTCAACAATATTCTATCTTCTGCAGCCTCTGCTGCTGATATCCAGGCAAACAGGGTCTGGAGTGGACCTCAAGTAATCTCCAACAAACCTACAGCTGAGGGTCCTGATTGTTAGAAGGAAAACTAATAAACAGGAAGGACACCCACACCAAAACCCCATCAGTACATCACCATCATCAAAGACAAAAGGCAGATAAAACCACAAACATGGGGAAAAAAACAGGTTAGAAAAGCTGGAAATTCAAAAAATAAGATCACATCTTCCCCTCCAAAGGAACACAGCTCATCACCAGCAATGGATCAAACCTGGATAGAGAATGACTTTGATGAGTTGAGAGAAGGTTTCAGTCCATCAAACTTTTCAGAGCTACAGGAGGAATTACGTACCCAGTGCAAAGAAACTAAAAATCTTTAAAAAAGAATGGAAGAATGGATAACTAGAATAATCAACGCAGAGAAAGCCATAAAAGAACTGAGAGAGATAAAAACCATGACACAAGAAATACGTGACAAATGCACAAGTTTCAGTAACCAACTCGATCAACTGAAAGAAAGAGTATCAGCGATTGAGGATCAAATGAATGAAATGAAGCGAGAAGAGAAGTCTAAAGAAAAAGGAGGAAAAAGAAATGAACAAAGAAGTATGGAATTATGTGAAAAGACAAAATCTACGTCTGATTGGGGTGCCTGATATTGAGGGGGAAAATGGGACCAAGTTGAAAATCACTCTTCAGGATATAATCCAGGAGAACTTCCCCAACCTAATAAGGCAGGCCAACATTCAAATTCAGGAAATACAGAGAATGCCACAAAGATACTCCTCGAGAAGAGCAACTCCAAGACACATAATTGCCAGATTCACCAAAGTTGAAATGAAGGAAAAACTGCTAAGGGCCGTCAGAGAGAAAGATCAGGTTACACACAAAGGGAAGCCCATCAGACTAACAGCAGATCTCTCAGCAGAAACTCTCCAAGCCAAAAGAGAGTGGCAGCCAATATATAACATCCTTAAAGAAAAGAATTCTCAACCCAGAATTTCTAATCCAGCCAAACGAAGTTTCATAAATGAAGGAGAAATAAAATCCTTTACAGATAAGCATATATTTAGAGATTATGTCACCACCAGGCCTGCCTTACAAGAGACCCTGAAGGAAGCACTAAGCAAAGAAAGTAACAACCGGTAACAACCATTGCAAAAACATGCCAAAATGTAAAGACCATCGATGTCAAGAAGAAACTGCATAAACTAACGAGCAAAATAACCAGTTAACATCATAATGACAGGATCAAGTTGACACATAACAATATTAACCTTAAATGTAAATAGACTAAATTGTTCAATTAAAAGACACAGACTGGCAAACTGGATAAAGAGTCAAGAACCATCAGTTTGCTGTATTCAGGAGACCCATCTCACATGCAGAGACACACATAGGCTCAAAATAAAGGGATGGAGGAAGATCTACCAAGCAAATGGAGAAGAAAAAAAAAAAAAAAAAACAGGGGTTGCAGTACTAGTCTCTGATAAAACAGACTTTAAACCATCAAAGATCAAAAGAGACAAAGAAGGCCATTACATAATGGTAAAGGGATCAATTCAACAGGAAGAGCTAAATATCCTAAATATATATGCAACCAATACAGGAGCACCCAGATTCATAAAGCAAGTCCTTAGAGACATACAAAGAGACTTAGATTCCCATATAATAATAATGGGAGACTTCAATACTCCACTGTCAACATTAGACAGATCAATGAGACAGAAAGTTAACAAGGATATCCAGGAATTGAACTCATCTCTGCACCAAACTAACCTAATAGACATCTACAGAACTCTCCACCCCAAATCAACAGAATATACATTCTTCTCAGCACCACATCGCACTTATTCCAAAATTGACCACATAATTGGAAGTAAAGCATTCCTCAGCACATGTACAAGAACAGAAATTATAACAAACTGTCTCTCAGACCACAGTGCAATCAAACTAGAACTCAGGACTAAGAAACTCAATCAAAACAGTTCGACTACACGGAAACTGAACTACCTGCTCCTGAATGACTACTGGGTATATAACAAAATGAAGGCAGAAATAAAGATGTTCTTTGAAATCAATGAGAACAAAGACATAACGTACCAGAATCTCTGGGACACATTTATAGCAGTGTGTAGAGGGAAATTTATAGCACTAATTGCCCACAAGAGAAAGCTGGAAAGATCTAAAATTGACACTCTAACATCACAATTAAAAGAACTAGAGAAGCAAGAGCAAAGATATTCAAAAGCTAGCAGAAGGCAAGAAATAACTAAGATCAGAGCAGAACTGAAGGAGATAGAGGCCCAAAAAAACCTTAGAAAAATCAATGAATCGAGGAGTTAGATTTTGAAAAGGTCAACAAAATTGATAGATCATTAGCAAAATGAAAAAAGAATAAAAGAGAGAAGAATCAAATAGAATCAATAAAAAATGATAAAGGGGATATCACCACCGACCCCACAGAAATACAAACTATCATCAGAGAATACTATGAACACCTCTACGCAAATAAACTAGAAAATCTAGAAGAAATGGATAATTTCCTGGACACTTACACTCTTCCAAGACTAAACCAGGAAGAAGTTGAATCCCTGAATAGACCAACAGCAGGCTCTGAAATTGAGGCAATAATTAATAGCCTACCAACCAAAAAAGTACAGGACCAGAAGGATTCACAGCTGAATTCTACCAGAGGTACAAGCAGGAGCTGGTACCATTTCTTCTGAAACTATTCCAATCAATAGAAAAAGAGGGAATCCTCCCTAACTCATTTTATGAGGCCAACATCATCCTGATACCAAAGCCTGGCAGAGACACAATAAAAAAAAGAGAATTTTGGATCAATATCCCTGATGAACATCGATGCAAAAATCCTGAATAAAATACTGGCAAACCGAATCCAGTAGCACATCAAAAAGCTTATCCACCATGATCAAGTGGGCTTCATCCCTGGGATGCAAGCCTGGTTCAACATATGCAAATCAATAAACGTAATCCAGCATATAAACAGAACCAAAGACAAAAACCATGTGATTATCTCAATAGATGCAGAAAAGGCCTTTGACAAAATTCAACAGCCCTTCATACAAAAAACTCTCAATACATTCGGTATTGATGGAACATATCTCAAAATAATTAGAGATATTTTTGACAAATTCACAGCCAATATCATACCGAATGGGCAAAAACTGGAAGCGTTCCCTTTGAAAACTGGCTCAAGACAGGAATGCCCTCTCTCAACACTCCTGTCAACACAGTGTTGGAAGTTCTGGCTAGGACAATCAGGCAAGAGAAAGAAATAAAGGGTATTAAGTTAGGAAAATAAGAAGTCAAATTGTCGCTGTTTGCAGATGACATGGTGGTATATTTAGAAAACCCCAGCATCTCAGCCCAAAATCTCCTTAAACTGATAAGCAACTTCAGCAAAGTCTCAGGATACAAAATTAATGTGCAAAAATCACAAGCATTCTATACACCAGTAACAGACAGAGAGTAAAATCATGAATGAAATTCCATTTACAATTGCTTCAAAGAGAATAAAATACCTAGGAATCCAACTTACAAGGGATGTAAAGGACGTCTTCAAGGAAAACTACAAACCACTGCTCAGTGAAATAAAAGAGGACAAAAATAAATGGAAGAACATACGATGTTTATGGATGGGAAGAATCAATAGCATGAAAATGACCATACTGTCCAAGGTAATTTATAGATTCAATGCCATCCCCATCAAGCTATCAATGAGTTTCTTCACAGAATTGGAAAAAACTGCTTTGAAGTTCATATGGAACCAAAAAAGAGCCCACATTGCCAAGACAATTCTAAGTCAAAAGAACAAAGCTGGAGGCATCACTTTACCTGACTTCAAAATATACTACAAGGGCACAGTAACCAAAACAGCATGGCAAGGGTACCAAAACGGAGCTATAGACCAATGAAACAGAACAGAGCCCTCAGAAATAATACCACACACCTACAGCCATCTGATCTTTGACAAACCTGAGGAAAATGAGAAATGGGGAAAGGATTCCCTATTTAATAAATGGTGCTGGGAAAACTGGTTAGCCATAAGTGGAAAGCAGAAACTGGATCCTTTCCTTACTCCTTATACAAAAATTAATTCAAGATGGATTAGAGACTTAAATGTTAGACCTAATACCATAAAAACCCTAGAAGAAAACCTAGGTAATACCATTCAGGATATAAGCATGGGCAACGACTTCATGTCTAAAACACCAAAAGCAACGGCAACAAAAGCCAAAGTTGACAAATGGGATCTCATTAAACTAAAGAGCTTCTGCATAGCAAAAGAAACTACTATCAGAGTGAACAGGCAACCTACAGAATGGGAGAAAATTTTTGCAATCTACTCATCTGACAAAGGGCTAATATCCAGAACCTACAAAGAACTCAAACAAATTTACAAGAAAAAAACAAACAACCCCATAAAAAACTGGGCAAGGGATATGAACAGACATTTCTCAAAAGAAGACATGCATATAGCCAAAAGACACATGAAAAAATGCTCGTCCTCACTGGCCATCAGAGAAATGCAAATCAAAACCACAATGAGATACCGTCTCACACCAGTTAGAATGGCAATCATTAAAAACTCAGAAAACAACAGGTGCTGGAAAGGATGTGGAGAAATAGGAATACTTTTACACTGTTGGTGGGACTGTAAACTAGTTCAACCATTATGGAAAACAGTATGGCGATTCCTCAAAGATCTAGAACTAGAAGTACCATATGACCCAGCCATCCCATTACTGGATATATACCCAAAGGATTATAAATCATGCTGCTATAAAGACACACGCACACGTATGTTCATTGCGGCACTATTCACAATAGCAAAGACTTGGAATCAACCCAAATGTCCATCAGTGACAGACTGGATTAAGAAAATGTGGCACATACATACCATGGAATACTATTCAGCCATAAAAAAGGATGAGTTTGTGTCCTTTGTAGGGACATGGATGCAGCTGGAAACCATCATTCTTAGCAAACTATCACAAGAACAGAAAACCAGACACCATATGTTCTCACTCATAGGTGGGAACTGAATAGTGAGACGACTTGGACTCAGGAAGGGAAACATCACACACCGGGGTCTATTGTGGGGAGGGGGAATAGGGGAGGGATTGCATTGGGAGTTATACCTGATGTAGATGACGAGTTGATTGGTGCTGACGATGAATTCAGAAATCACAAAGCAGTTTCTCAGAAAGTTCTTTTTGGTTTTTATTTGAGGATATTTTGCTTGTCATCACAGGCTTCAATGCAATCCAAAATGTCCCTTCTCAGATCCCCAAAAATAGTGCTACCAAACTGATCCATGAAAAGAATCATGTAATTCTGTGAAATGAATTCAGAAATCACAAAATAGTTCCTCAGAATGCTTCTTTCTAGATTTTATTTGAGGATACTCCCTTTGTCACTGTAGGTGTCAATGGGATCTAAAATATCCCTTCTTTTTTTTTTTTTTTTTTTTTTTTTTGAGATGGAGTCTCGCTCTGTCGCCCAGCCTGGAGTGCAGTGGCCAGATCTCAGCTCACTGCAAGCTCCGCCTCCTGGGTTTACGCCATTCTCCTGCCTCAGCCTCCCGAGTAGCTGGGACTACAGGCGCTCGCCATCTCGCCCGGCTAGTTTTTTTGTATTTTTTAGTAGAGACGGGGTTTCACCGTGTTAGCCAGGATGGTCTTGATCTCCTGACCTCGTGATCCGCCCATCTTGGCCTCCCAAAGTGCTGGGATTACAGGCTTGAGCCACCGCGCCCGGCCTAAAATATCCCTTCTAAGATTCCCCAAAAAAGGTGCTATGAAACTGCTCCATGAAGGGAATCTTGTAAATCTGTGAGATGAATTCACAGATCAAAAAACAGTTTCTCAGAAAGCTTCTTTTTCCTTTGTCTGTGGACATTTCATTGTCACCCTAAGCTTCAATGCGCTACGAAATAACCCATTGCAGATTCCACAACAACAGAGTTAGACAACTGCTCAATGAAAAGAACAGTGTAACACTGTGGGATGAATTCAAACGTCACAAAGTTTATCACAAATCTCCTTTATAGTTTTCATCTGGTGATATTTCCTTTTTCACCATGGGCCTCATTCCACTCCCAAATGTCCTTCTGTAGATTCCAGGAAAACAGTTGTAGCAAACTGCTCCATGAAAAGGAAGGTGCACCTCGGTGAGATGAATTCACATATCACAAAGAACTTTCTGAGAAAGCTTCTTTCTAGTTTTTATCTAAGGATGTGTCCTTTGTCACCATTGGCTTCAATGCGATCCAAAATATACTTCCTCGGATTCCCCAAAAACAACACTAGCAAACTGACCCATGAAGAGCATTGTGCAACCCTATGAGATGAATTCACATATCACAAAGAAATCTCTCAGAAATCTTGTTTCTAGTTTTTATCTGAGGATATTTCTTTTTCACCATATTCCTCAATGCACTCTGGAATATCCCATCACAGATTCCACAAAAAAAGCGTTAGCAATCTTCTCAATGAAAATACTGGTTTAACTCTGTGTAAAATAATTCACACATGAAAAAGAAGTTTCTCAAAATGATTCTTTCTAGTTTTTATATGAGGATATTTCCTTCATCTCCGTAACCTTCAATATGCACCAAAATATCAGATTGCAGATTCCAAGAAAACAGTGTAAGCACACTACTCAATGCAAAGAACACTGTAACTGTGAGATGAATTCACACATCACATAGCTGTTTTTCAGAAAGCTTGTTTCTAGTTTCTTTCTGGGGATATTTCCCTTTTCACCGTATTCTCAATGCGATCTGTAATATCCCATCACAGATTCCAGGAAAAATGTTTCAGAAAACTTCTCAATGAAAATACTGGTGTAACTCTGTGAGATGAATCACACATCAAAAATAAGTTTCTCAGACATTTTCTTTCTGGTTTATTTCTGAGAATATTTCCTTTGTCACCATAGGCTTCAATGCGATCCAAGATATCCCTTCTCAGATTCCCCGTAAAGAGTGCTACCAAACTGTTTCAAGAAAAGAATCGTGTAACTCTGTGAGATTAATTCACACATCACAAAGTAGTTTCTCAGAAAGCTTCTTTCTAGTTTTTGTCTGAGGATATATCCTTTTTCACCATTTCCCTCAATGTGCTTGTGAATATCCCTTTCAACATTTCAGAAAATAGTGTTAGCAAACTCCTCCATGAAAAGAAAGTTGTAAACCTGTGAGATGAATTTACACATTGCAAAGAAGTTTCACAGAAAGCTTGTTTTTAGTTTTTATCTGAGGAAATTTCCATTGCCACTATAGGCTTCAAAGTGCTCCCAAATATCCTATTGCAGTTTCCTCAAAAACTGTTATCAAACTGCTCAATGAAAAGAACAGTGTAGCACTGTAAGATGAACTCACAGATCACAAAGCTGTTTCGAAGAAGGCTTCTTTCTAGTTTTTATCTGAGGATATTTCCTTTTTCACTACAGGCTGCAAGGTGCTCCGGAATATCCCTTTGCAGAGTCCACGAAAACAGTGTTAGCAAACTACTCCATGAAACGAAAGGTGTAAATCTGTGGGATGAAACCATAGGCTTCAATGTGATCCAAAATATCCCTTCTCGGATTCACCAAAACTGTGCTACAACACAGTTCTATGAAAAGAATGGTGTAACTCTGTGAGATGAATTCACATATCTCAAAGATATTTCTCAGATAACTTCTTTATAGTTATTATCTGAGGATATTTCCTCTTTCACCATATTCCTCAATTTGCTCCTGAATACCCCTTTGTAGATTAAACGAACAAAGTGTTAGCTCGCTTCACAATGGAAAGAACAGTGTAACAGTGTGAGATAGATTCACAGACCACAAAGCAGATACTCAGAAAGCTTCCTTTTTGGTTTTTATCTGAGGATATTTCCTTTGTCACCATAGGCTTCAATGTGCTCCCAAGTATCCTATTACAGATTTCATGAAACCAGTATTATCAGACTGCTCAACGAAAGAATGGTGTAATTCTGTGAGATGAAGTCACACATCACAAAGAAGTTTTTAGGAAGGCTTCTTTCTAGTTTTTTCTCTGAAGATATTTTCTTCATCAGTATAGTCCTCAATGTACTCCAAATATTACTTTGCAGACTCCACAAAAACAGTGTTAGCAAATTGATCCATGAACAAAACAGTATAACTCTGTGAGTTGAAATCACACATCACAAAGTCATTTTTCAGAAACCTTTCTCGTTTTTATCTGAGGGTATTTCCTTTGTCACCATCAGCTTCAATGCGCTCCCAAATATCCCAGTGCAGATGCCATGAAAACAGTGTTATCAGACTGCTCAATGAAAAGAACAGTGCAACTCTGTCAGATGAATTCACACATTGCAAAGCAGTTTCTGAGAGAGCTTCTTTCTAGTTTTTATGTGAGGATGTTTCCCATTTTACCATAGTCCTCAATGGGCTACAAAATATTCCATTGCAGATCTAACAAAAAAAAGTGTTAGCAAACTTCTCAATGGAAAGAATGGTGTAACTCTGTGACATGAATTCACCCATCACAAAGCAGTTTCTTGAAAGCTTCCTTTTGGTTTCTATATGAGGATATTTCCATTGTCACTTTATGTTTCAATGCACTCCGAATTATCCTATTACAGACTCCATGAAACCAGTGTTATCAGACTGCTAAGGAAAGAACGTGTAACTCTGTGAGATGAATTCACACATCACAAAGCAGTTTCTCAGAAAGATTCTTTCTACTTATTATCTAAGGATATTTCCTTTTTCACTAAATGAATCAATATGCTCCCAAATATCCCTTTCCAGATTCCACAAAAACAGTGTTAGCAAACTACACCTTGAAAAAAATGGTGTAACTCTGTGAGATGAAATCACACATCACAAAGAACTTTCTCAGAAAGCTTCTTTCTAGTTTTTATCCGAGGATATTTCCTTTTTCACCAAAGACCTTAATGCTCTCCAAAATATCCCTTTGCAGATCCCACAAAAACAGTGTTAACAAACTGCTCCATGAAAAGTAAGGTCTAACTCTGTGAGACGAATTCACACATCACAAAAAACTTTCTCAAGAAGCTTCTTTCTAGTTTTTATATGAAGATATTTCATTTGTCACCATACTACTCAAAGCTATCCAAATTATCGCTTCTCAGGTTCCCCAAAAACAGTGCACCAAATTGCTCCATGAAAAGAATGGTGTAACTCTGTGAGATGAATTCACACACAACAAAGCTGTTTCTCAGAAAGCTTCTTTCTAGTTTTTCTCTGAGGATATTTGCTTTTTCACCATATTCCTCAAAGTGCTTCCGAATATCCCATTGCAGATTCCAGGAAAAAAGTGTTAAAAAATTCTCAATGAAAAGAATGGTGTAACGCTGTGAGATGACTTCACACATTACAAAGCAGTTTCACAGAAAGCATCTTTTTGGTTTTTATCTGAGGATACAACCTTTGTAATCATAGGCTTCAATGGGCTCCCAAATATCCTATTGCAGATTCCATGAAAACAGTGTTATCAAACTTCTCAATGAAAACAACGGTATAATTCTGTAAGATGAATTCACACATCACAAAGCAGTTTCACAGAATGCTTCTTTCTAGTTTTTATCTGAGGACATTATCTTTTTCAGTATAGGCCTCAGTGGGCTCCCAAATATCCCTTTGCATATTCCACGAAAAACATGTTAGCAAACTGCTCCATGAAAAGAAAAGTGTAACTCTGTAAGATGAATTCACATATCATAAAGAAGTTTCTCAGAATACTTCTTTCTAGTTTTTATCTGAGGAGACTTCCTTTTTCACTATAGGCCTCAAAGCATTCACAAATATCTCTTTGCAGATTCCACGAAAACAGTGTTAACAAACTGCTGCATGAAAAGGAAGGTGTTACTCTGTGAAATGAATACATACATCATAAAGAAGCTTCTCAGAAAGCTGATTTCTACTTTTTATCTGAGGATATTTCCTTTGTCACCATAGGCTTCAATGCAATCGAAAATATCCCTTCTCAGATTCGCCCAAAACAGTGCTACAATACTGCTCCTTGAAAGGAATCGTGTAACTCTGTGAGATGAATTCACATCTCACAAAGCAGTTTCTCAGAATCCTTCTTTCTAGCTTTTGTCTGAGGATATTTCTTTTGTCACTGTAAACTACAATGATCTCTGTAATATCCCATTACATATTCCAATAAAACAGTGTAAGCCAACTGCTCAATGACAGTAATGGTGTAATTCTGTGAGATGAATTCACACATCATAAAACAGTTTCTCAGAAGGGTTCTTTCTAGTTTTCATCTGAGGATATTTCCATTTTTACTCTAGGCTCAATGCATTCCCAAATATCCCTTTGCAGATTCCAGGAATAGAGTGATAGCAAACTATTCCATGAAAAGAAAGGTGTACCTCTGTGAGATGAATTCACACATCACAAGGAACTTTCTCACAGGGCTTCTTTCTAGTTTTTATCTGAGGATATTTCCTTTGTCACCATAGGCTTGAATGAGAACCAAAATATTCCTTCTCAGATTCCCCAAAAACATTGGTACCAAACTGCTCCATGAAAAGAATTGTATAACTCTGGGAGATGAATTAACACATCACAAAGCAGTTTCTCAGAAAGCTTCTTTTTAGTTTTCATATGAACCTATTTCCTTTTCCACCATAGGCTTCAATGCGCTCCCAAATATCCCTTCTCTGACACCACAAAAAATGTGATGCCAAAGTGCTCCCTCAACAGAAACGTTTAGGTCTATGAGATGAATGCACACATAGCAAAGGGTTTTCTCAGAAAGCTTCTCTCCAGTTTTTACCTGAAGTTATTTCCTTTTTCACCATTGGACTGCATATTCTCCCAAATATCCCTTGGCAAATTCCCCAAAGCAGTGTTACCAAACTTCTCAATGAAAAGAGTGGTATAATTCTGTAAGATGGATTCACAAATCACAAAGCAGTTTCTCAGAATATTTCTTTCGAGTTTTTATCTGAGGCTATTTCCTTTTTCAGTATTGGCCTCAGTGTGCTCCCAAATGTCCCTTTGCAGATTCCTCGAATACCGTGTTAGGAAACTGCTGCATGAAAGGAAAGGTGTAATTCTGTGAGATGAATTCACACATTACAAAAAAAAAATCTCAGAAAGTTTCTCTCTAGTTTTTATCTGAGGACATTTCCTTTGTCACCATAGGCTTCATTGCAATCGGAAATAATCCTTCTCAGATTCTCCAAAAACTGTGCTACAAAACTGATCCATGAAAAGAATCATGTAACTCGCTGAGATGAATTAACTCATCACAAAACGGTTTCTCAGAAAGCTTCTTTCTAGTTTTTATATGAGGATATTTCCTTTGTCACCCTAACCTTCAATGTGCTCCGACATATCAAATTCCAGGTTCCACAAAAATAGTGTTAGCAAACTGTTCAATGGAAACAACAGTGTAGCCCTGTGAGATGAATTCAGAAATCACAAAGCAGTTTCTCAGAAATCTACCTTTTACTTTATGGTTGAGGATATATCCTTTTTCACCATAGACTTTAATTCTTCTAGTTTTTGTCTGAAGATATTTTCCTTTTCACCATAGGTCTCAACTCAGTCTCAAATATAACCTTGTATATTCCACAAAAATAGTGTTAGCAAACTGCTCAATGAAAAGAAAAATGTTACTCTGAGAGATGAATACTCACATCACAAGGAAGTTTCTCAGAAAGCTTCTTGGTAGCTTTTATCTGACTATATTTCCCTGGGTCATGCATAGGCTTCAATGAGATCCAAAATGTTCCTTCTCGAATCCCCAAAAACAGCGCTACCAAACTGCTCCATGAAAAGAAGGGTGTAATTCTGTGAGATGAATTCACACATCACAAAGCTGTTTCTCAGACCCCTTCTTTCCAGATTTTATCTGAGGATATTTCCTTTTTCTCCATATTCCTCAATGGTCTCCGGGATAACTCATTGCAGATTCCACGAAAAAAGTGTTAGCAAACTTCTCAATGAAAAGAACAGGCTAACTCAGTGAGATGAATTCACACCTCATAGAGCAGTTTCACAGAAAGCTTCTTTTTGGTTTTTATCTGAGGATAATTTCTCTTTCACCATAGGTGTCAATGCACTCCCAAACATCAATTTGCAGATTCCATGAAAACAATGTGAGCAAACGGTTCCACGAAAGGAAAGGTGTAGCTCTGTGAGATGAATTCACACATCACAAAGCAGTTTCTCAGAAAGCTTCTTTCTAGTTTTTATCTCAGGATATTTTCTTTTTCAACAGAGGCCTCACCTCATTCCCAAATATCCATTTGTTGATTCCATGAAAACAGTATTAGTAAACTGCTCCATGAAAAGAAGGTGTTACTCTGTGAGATGAATACATACATCACAAAGAAGTTTCTCAGAAAGCTTCTTTCAACTTTTACCTGAGGATATTTCCTTGGACAACATAGGCTTCAATGCTATCCAAAATATCCCTATCTCTCCGGTGTAACTCAGTGAGATGAATTGACACATAACAAAGTGGTTTCTCAGAATGCTTCTTTCTAGTTTTTATCTGAAAATATTTCCTTTTTCATCATATTCCTCAATGAGCTCTGGAATATCCCATTGCATATTCCAGGAAAAAACTGTTAACAAACTTCTCAATGAAAGGAATGGTGAAAAACTGTGTGGTGAATTGACACATCACCAAACAGTTTCACAGAAAGATTATTTCTGGTTTTTATCTGAGGATATTTCCTTTGTCACAAGAGACTTCAAAGCACTCCCAAATATCCTATTGCAAATCCCAAGAAAACAGTTTTACCAAACTGCTTAGTGAAAATAACAGTGTAACTCTGTGAGGTGAATTCACACATTACAAAACAGTTTCCCAGAAATCTTCTTTATCGATTTAGTCTGAGGATATTTCCATTTTCACTATACACCTCAAAGTGCTCACAAATATCCCTTTGCAGATTCCACGATAACAGTGTTAGCAAACTGCTCCACGAAAAGAAAGGTGTTCCTCTGTGAGATGAATACATGCATCACAAAGTAGCTTCTCAGAAAGCTGATTTATGCTTTTTATTTGAGGATATTTCCTTTGTCACCATAGGATCCAATGCGATTGAAAATATCCCTTCTCAGATTTCCCAAAAACATTGCTACCATACTGCTCCTTGAAAGGAAACGTGTAACACTGTGAAATGAATTCACAAATCCCAAAGCAGTTTCTCAGAAACCTTCTTTCTATTTTTTGTCTGAAGATATTTCCTTTGTCACCCTAAGCTTCAATGATCTCTGAAATATCCCATTCCATATTCCAAGAAAACAGTGTTAACCAACAGCTCAATGACAGGAATGGTGTAACTCTGTGAGATGAATTCACACATCACAAAACAGTTTCTCAGAAAGCTTCTTTCTAGTTTTTATCTGAGGATATTTCCTTTTCCACTATAGGCTCAATGTATTTTTAAGTATCTCTTTACAGACCCCAGGAATACAGTGATAGCGAGCTTCTCAATGAAAAGAACAGTGTAACTCTGTGAAATGAATTCACACATCGCAAAAAACTTTCTCAGAAAACTTCATTCTAGTTTCTATCTGAGAATATTTCCTTTTTCACTGTAGGCTTGAAAAAGATCCAAATTATTCCTTCTCAGATTCCCCAAAATCATTGTTACCAAACTGTTCCATGGAAAGGATCATGTAACTCTGTGAGCTTCTTTTTAGTTTTTATCTGAGGATATTTCATTTGTCACTATAGGATTCAATGCCCTCCAAAATATCCTATTGGAGTTTCCACGAAAACAGTGCTATCAAAGAGCTTAATGAAAATACGGTGTAACTCTGTGAGATGAATTCATGCATCACAAAGAACTTTCTCAGAAAGATTCTTTGTAGTTTTTATTTGAGGATATATTCTTTTTCACTCTAGGCCTCAATGCACACCCAAATATTCCTTTATATATTCCACGGAAACAGTGTTAGCAAACTGCTCAATGAAAGGAACAGTGTATCTTTGTGAGATGATTTCCCACATAACAAAGTGGTTTCTCCAAAAGCTCCTTTTTGCTTTTTGTCTTGGATACATCCTTTTTCACCATAGGCTTCAATGCTATTCCAAATGTCCCTTCTCAGATTGCACAAAAACTGTTCTAACAAAGTGATCGATTAAAAGAATTATGTAACTCTGTGAGATGAATTCACAAATCACAAAGAAGTTTCTTGGAAAGCCGCTTTCTAGTTTTTGTCTGAGGATATTCCCTTTGTTACCATAAGCTTAAATGCTCTCCAAAATATAACTTTGCAGATTCAACAAAAACAGTGTTGGCAAACTACTCAATGAAAAGGACAGTGCAAAGCTGTGAGATGAATTCACACATCACAAGGCAGTTTCTCAGAAAGCTTCTTTATAGTTTTTATGTGATGATACTTTCATTTTCACTATATGCCTCAATATGCTCCCAAATATCCCTTTGTAGATTCCATAAAAAACAGTGTTAGAAAGGTGCTCAGTGAAAAGAACAGAGTAACATGGTGAAATGAATTCAAACATCACAAAGCAGTTTCTCACAAAGTTTCTTTCTAGGTTTATCTGAGGATATTGAGTTTTTAAAATAGGCCTCAATGTGCTCCCAAATATCCCTTTGCAGATTCCACGAAAACAGTTTTAGGACACTGCTCCATGTAAAGAAAGGTGCAACTCTGTGAGATGAATTCACACATCACAGAGAAGTTTCTCATTAAGCTTCTTTCTAGTTTTTTACTGAGGATATTTCCTTTGTCAACATAGGCTTCAATGTGATTCAAAATATCCATTCTCAGATACCCCAAAAACAGTGCTACCAAACTGATCCATGAAAACAGTGCTGTAAACCTGTGAGGTGAATCCACACATCACAAAGCTCTTTCTCAGAAGCCTTCTTTCTAGTTTTCATCTGAGGATATTTCCTTATTCACCACATCCCTCAATGCGTTCTGGAATATTGCATCCCAGATTCCACGAAAAAAAGGTTAGCAAACTTCTCAATGAAAAGAACATTGTATTTCTGTGAGAAGAATTTGCACACCACAAAGAAGTTTCTCAGAAAGTTTCTTTCTAGATTTTATCTGAGAATATTTCCTTTGTAACCACAGGCTTCAAGGTGATCCAAAATATCCCTTTTCAGATTCCCCAAGAACAGGGCTACCAAACTGTTCCATGAAAGGAAGCATACAACTCTGTAGAGATGAATTCACAAATCACAAAGCAACTTCTCAGAAAGCTTCTTTATAGTGTTTCTCTGAGGATATTTCCTCTCTCACTCTTGTCTCAATGCACTCGTGAACAGCCTTTTGCAGATTCCACGAAAATAGTGTTAGGAAACTTATCCATGAAAATAAATACGTAAATCTGTGAGATGAATTCACACATCACAAAGCAGTTTCTCAGATGGCTTATTTTTGGTTTAAGTCTGAGAATATTTAATTTGTCACTACAGGCTTCAATGTGCTCCCCAATATCCTATTGCAGATTCTATGAAAATGGTGTTATCAAGCTGCTCAATGAAAACAACAGTGTAACTCTGTGAGTTGAATTCACAGAAAACTTCTTTATCATAAAACTTCTTTCTAGTTTTTATCTGAGGATATTATCTAGGCCTCAATGTGCTCCAAAATATCCCTTTGTGGAATCCAGGAAAACCGTATTAGTAAACTCCTCTATGAAAAGAAAGGTGTAACTCTATGAGATGAATTCACACATCACAAAGAAGGTTTTCAGAAAGTTTCTTTTTCGGTTTATATCTGAGGATATTTCCTTTGTTACCGTAGGCTTCAATGTGATCAAAAATTTGCCTTCTCAGATTCCCCCAAAACAATGATACCAAACTGACCCATGAAAAGAATTGTGTAACTCTGTGAGATGAATTAACACATTGAAAAGCAGTTTCTCAATCTGCTACTTTCTGGTTTTTATATGAGGATATTTCCTTTCTCACAGTAAGCTTCAATGCACTCGGAAATATCCCATTGCAGAATCCAAAAAAAAAAGAATGTTAGCACACTAGGAAATTAAAAGAACAGTGTAATTCTGTGAGATGAATTCACACATCACAAAGCTGTTTCTCAGAAAGTTTCCTTCTAGTTTTTACATGGGGATATTTCCTTATTCACCATAGGCCTCAGAGCACTCAGAAATATCCCTTTGCAGATTCCATGAAAACAGTGTTTGCAAATTGCTCCATGAAAAGAAAGGTGTAACTCTCGGAAATGAATTCACACATTTCAAAGAACTTTCCCAGAATGCCTCTTTCCAGTTTTTATCTAAGGATATTTCCTTTTTCACTATAGAATCAATGCGTTTTTAAATATCCCTTCTCAGATTCCACAAAAACACTGCTATCTAACTGATCCATGAAAAGGATCTTGTAACTCTGTCAGGTGAATTAACACATCACAAAGATGTTACTCAGAAAGCTTCCTTCTAGATTTTATCTGAGGATATTTCCTATGTAAACGTAAGCTTCAATGCACTCCCAAGTATCCCATTGCAGATTCCAAGAAAGCAGTGTTAGCAAATTGCTAAATGAAAAGAACACTGTAACATTGTGAGATGAATTCACACATCACAAAGCAGTTTTTCAGAACGATTCTTTCTACTTTTTTTCTGAGGATATTTCCTTTTTCGTTGTAGTCCTCAATGTGCTCCAATATATCCCCTTGCAGATTCCACAAAAACAGTGGTAGCAAACTGCTCAATTAGAAGAGCCATGTAACTCTGTAAGATAAGATGAATTCACACATTACAGAGATGTTTCTCAGAAAGCTTCTTTCTAGTTTAAATCTGAGGATATTTCCTTTGTCACCAATAGGCTCCAATGCAATCCAAAATATCCTTTCTCAGATTCCCCAAAAACAGTGCTACCAAACTGATCCATGAAAGAATCATGTAGCTCTGTGAGATGAATTACAACATCACAAAGCCGTTTCTCAGAAAGCTTCTTTCTAGTTTTTGTATGAGGATATTTCCTTTTCCACCATAGGCTTCAATGCGTTCCAAATTATCCATTCCAAGACACCAGAAAAAGAGTAATGCCAAAGTGCTCCCTCAACAGAAACGTTTAGTTCTATTAGATGAATGCACACATCACAAAGGAATTTCTCCAAAATCTTCTCTCCTGTTTTTACCTGAAGAATTTTCTTTTGTTTCCATAGGTCTCTATGCGGTCCCAAATATCCCTCTGCAGATTCCACAGAAACAGTGCTACTGAACTGCTACATGAAAAAAATAATGTAACACTGTCAGATAAATTGACCCATCACAAAATAGTTTCTCAGGAAGCTTCTTTCCAGTTTTTATCTGAGGATATTTCTTTTTCCACCCTAGGCTTCAGTGTGCTCCAAAATATCCCTTCTCAGATACCACAAAAACAGTTATGCCAAAGTGCTCCCTCAACAGAAACGTTTACCTCTATGAGATGAGTGAACACATCATAAAGGAGTTTCTCTGAAAGCTTCTTTACAGTTTTTACCTGAAGATATTTCTCTTTTTTGCCATTTTATTCTATGCGCTCCTGAATATCCCTTTGCAGATTCCACAAAAACAGTGTTACCAATCTGCTCAATGAAAAGAAAGGTGTAACTCTGTGAGATGAATTCACCCATCACAAAGCAGTTTCTCATAAATCGTCTTTCTAGTTTAAATCTGAGGATACTTCCTTTTTCACCATAGGCATCAATGTGCCTCCAAATAACTCCTCTCAGATACCACTAAAACAGTGATGATGAACTACTCAATCAGCAAAAGGTTAAATTCTATGCGACGAATACACACATCACAAAACCTCTTCTCGAAGAGCTTCTCTCCAGTTTTCATCTGAAGTTTTTTCCTTTTTCACCATAGACCTCTAGGAGCTCCCGAATATCCTTTTGCAGGTTCCATAAAAACAGTGCTACCAAACTGTTCAAAGAAAGCAAACCAGCCAGGTGTGGTGGCTCACGCCTGTAATCCTAGCACTTTGGGAGGCCGAGGTGGGCGGATCACAAGGTCAGGAGATCGAGACCATGGTGAAACCCCATCTCTACTAAAAATACAAAAAATTAGCCGGGCGCGGTAGTGGGCACCTGTAGTCCCCGCTACTCAGGAGGCTGAGGCAGGAGAATGGTGTGAACCCGGGAGGCGAAGTTCACAGTGAGCCGAGATCATGCCACTGCACTCCAGCCTGGGGGACACAGCGAGACTCCGTCTCAAAAAAAAAAAAAAAAAAAAAAAAAAAAGAAAGCAAACCTGTAATTCTGTGTGATGAATTAACTGATTTGAAAGAAATGTTTCAGAAAACTTCTTTCTAGGTTTTATTTCAGGATATTTACTTTTACACCATCGGCTTAAATGTGCTCCCAAATATTCTTTCTCAGACACCACAAAAACAGTGATGCCAAACTGCTCTCTCAAAAGAAAGCTTTACCTCTATGAGATGAATGCTCATATCACAAAGCAGTTATCAGAAACTTTCTTTCCTGTTTTTACCTGAAGATATTTCCTTTTTCAACATTGGCCTCTATCTGCTCCCGAATATCCCTTGCATATTCCACAAAACAGTGTTTCCAAACTGCTCAATGAAAAGAAAGATTTAACTCAGTGAGATAAATTCGCCTATAACAAAACAGTCTCTCAGAAAGATTTATTCTAGTTTTTATCTGACAATATTTCCTTTTTCACTATAGGCTTCTCTGTGCTCTCAATATACCTTTGTACATACTACAAAAACAGGGTTACCAAACTGCTCAAGGAAAACAATGGTTTACCTCTGGGAGATAAATTCACACACTACAAATAAATTTCTCAGAAAGCTCCTTTCTAGTTTTTATCTTTGCATATTTACTTTTCCACCATCAGGCTCAATGCGCTCCCACATATCGCTTCCCAGACACCACAAAAACAGCGATGAAAAACCGTTCAATCAACAAAATGGTTTATCTCTGAGGTGAATACACATCTCACAAAACAGTTTCTCAAAAACCTTCTCTCCGGTTTCTATCAGAAGATATTTCCTTTTTCTTTTTTTTTTTTTTTTTTTTTAATTTATTTATTATTATTATACTGTAAGTTGTAGGGTACATGTGCATAACGTGCAGGTTTGTTACATATGTATACTTGTGCCTTGTTGGTGTGCTGCACCCATCAACTCGTCATTTACATCAGGTATAACTCCCAATGCAATCCCTCCCCCCTCCCCCCTCCCCATGATAGGCCCCTGTGTGTGATGTTCCCCTTTGCCTGCCTCTGCCTCCCAAAGTGCTGGGATTACAGGTGTGAGCCAAGGAATATTTTATGCATTGAAACTAAAAGAAAAACAAGGCATATTAGCAATACAACAAATAGATTAAAAGTATAGTGGAATCCTGAAATCTCTTGTTCAATTATTTTTATTTTAATTGTGAAATTGGAAGCAAAGTCACCAATTGATATAATGAAAATTACATGTGCATAACATGCAGGTTTGTTACATATGTATACTTGTGCCATGTTGGTGTGCTGCACCCATCAACTCGTCATTTACATCAGGTATAACTCCCAATGCAATCCCTCCCCCCTCCCCCCTCCCCATGATAGGCCCCGGTGTG
>NW_022164887.1:0-66299 GCF_008728515.1 Papio anubis
TCTGAGAGTTTAGCTAACAGTTTGTCAAATGAGTTTTTCTCAAAAAATAGTCTTTGAAAATGAGTTATAAAGCAAATAAAAGAATTGGGGGAACTTTAAATGCGTATTGTTAATGAAAGAAGCCAATATTAAAAGGGTACACACTGTAGGATTCCAACTGGGTAACATTCTGGGAGAAAAAAAACTGTAGAGGCAACAAAAGGATCAGTGGCTAAAAGGGATTTGGTTGAGGGAGAGATGAGTAAGTGGAGCACAGGATATTTGTAAGGCAATGAATTTGGTCAGTATAACACTGTAATGGTGGATACATGTCATACATCACAACCCATAGAATAAACAATAGAAGGCGGGAGCCCTAACTGAAACGGTGGACTTTGCTTAGTAATAATTTATCAGGATTGACTCACCAATCCTAACATTTTTGACATACATTTGCAATACATTAATTATATGAGAAATTTGCTGGAGGAAAGGGTATATTTGGGAACACTCTGTACTTCATGCTCAATTTTTTTGTAAATCTAAGACTGCTCTAGAAATAGTCTATCTATTAAAAGAAAAAGACATCATTTACTTTTAATCTTAAAATAAAAAAAGACATAAGGCAGTTTAAGGACCTAAGAAAAATATTTATTAAATGCTTAACAAATGGTATATGATTAAAAATTTTGGCCTGGCTGCAAACAGACCAACTTTCCAATTAGCTTTAGAACACAAGATTTACTCTTTTATGAGCAAATCATTTTGGTAGTTAGTATTTAATCTGTGGTTTGACCAAGGGAATAATTTAAGTTTAGAGGATTATCCACCCTTTATATTGCAATCACTACCCTCACAGTAACCTCATATACAAATAAAAATGATATTAAAAAATGTTTAGGTGTGTGTACTATTGACATTTTTGTCAATCCTTCATATCTAGTGAATAATAATATAATAACACCTTTAGATTTCATCTGTTTATTTAATTTATCCATAACACACAATCTAAGTAAGCAACAACAACAAAAATCTGAATGTGTAGGCACTGCATCCATTTCTTCAGGCTCACGTCTGAAGGGATCACATGTATTGAGCATAGTGGAGGGTGCTGGGCCCAGCTATGCTGGTGGGACCCTGGGTACCCTGTTTCAGCACAACTGTAAACTCCTGGTGACTCTCTAGTGTCGGAATTAGACTTGCTGGATGTTCTGCACTAGCCATATCTTTCCCACCACATTGGCATCCACCCACAATCTGTTCAACCTAGGGGTTCCCAGAATGAATTCATAAGCCTATTTCAGGATAAATAAATAAATAAATAAATAATAAATAAATAAAAAACCTACACTTGTGGTCATGCCAATTCTTGTATCACCTATAGTTTTCTTCAACAACGCTGATGCTAATGACAAAGAAGCTAGAATTTGTGAGGGCTTATGAAGAGACAGTCATTCTGTTAAACATTTTGCAGATGTCACCATCTTTATCTTTACACTTTTACATGAAAAAGACACTATAGAAAAAAGGCTTATTTTACTTATTTAGGGGTAGGAGAGTGAGGCAGGCTCTACAGAGAGATTGAATAACCAGTCTAAGGGAAATCATAGCAGGAAGAGAATTTGAAACAAGCTCTGTCTCACTTTAAAATGTGAACTCTATTTCATGCCACCCTAAGAAAAACAATCACTGCCTCTAAAGAAGGTCGTTTAACAGAGTGACCTGAAAATAGTGGTACTGGCTGCTCTGGGAATTTTCATTATTTCCTTATATGATACTAGTGATTGTGTAGAAAGCTGGACAAGAATAGTAGCACTAATTGAAGCCAAATTGAGCTTCAGACCTATGGATCAATACAGAGTTTAAGTATTTAAAGGCAATTACTTAGAATAATGAATCTTCTTCAAAAATTGATTGAAAGCAGTTATACACACACACATACCCACACATGCACACATTTACACAATTGATTACCAGCAAATGCTATCCAAAAATTATTGATGAGATTAAAGAGAAAGCAAAGTTTCTATTTATGACAGTTACAAATTTTATTACTCCCAAATAGAGAGTATAAACCTGCGAAAAAAAATACACTGGGTTATGAAACCCAGTTCCTGACAGATTGAATGAGGGATTCCTGAGGTTAGGCTTCCATAGGCTGAAATGAATGTGAAGACCTGCAAGGTACTAATACTGTGCTTCCTGACTAGAAATGAGAGAAAGGTCGTTCTCTATTTGACCTTCCTGTTTACAGAAAATTAGAGTCACAATGAATTAAACATTAGACTGTTTTGCATTTTGATCTCATGTTTATCTCATGTTTATAGCTACAACATTCTCAATGTCAAATTATTTTGGCAGCTGCATTCAGTGTAGATTTTGTCTTTGTTTATTCATTTCTAAATAGAGTGTATCACAGAAATACACTCAAATTCCAAGAGTCCAATTGTTTACAAATATATTAAAAATAGCTCACTCTAGAATTATATACTATAATCCAGATAACCCTCACAAGCATTATTCTCAATGAATGGACTCATAAGACTGTGAAGCATAGATGTTGTTTTGAAAATGCATGGATTGAAAAAATTAATAAAATAGAGAAATTCCATCCAGGAAAAGCTTTGTGGTCACCGTGTGCAGTAAATAGGAATATAAAGAAAACAGCTCTAGCTTATCCATCAAAGTATCCCTCTTAAGCAAGTTTTAAATCAATCATGAACCAATAAATGACAATAATTATTTCTACTCCCATTCTCACGTCATTGTTGAAATGAGACACATTCCCTACCACTCCAATTATCTTCTTTTTCCGTATTTATTTAAAGACCACATATATTAATTAGAAACATAAATATGGGATTAGAGAACTGTGTACAATCTCAATGAAACCTGAGATTTGTAGATGCTTCAAAAACTAACATTAGAAGTTGGTTAGATTGAGGAAAAGATCAAATGCATTCCTGCTGGATGCATGGTTTCTATGTTGCCAAAGGGCAGTTGGTGACCCTGATAGCACTGATGTTACGTCAAGGAATATAGTGCGTGTGTATGTGAAACCTTGCAGTTTATCCTAGCATTTTCAGACACTCAAGACGTTGGGAAAGGCAGAATTCCAGAACAGCAACCCGAAAGGAGCAGCAACAGGGTCTTAGAATTTGAGCGGAGATTGTACTTATTCCCCAACTAGCTATGACTTGAAAGGAAGGATATTCCAGCTCTCATAAATGAAGCAACATATTCCTCATTCCATGTGTTTTCTAAAGTTTTGATCTCAATAGTTTTGCTATGTTAAAACGGTTATTAAACGCAACTGATGTTTTGGAAGAAACTCTCAAAATAGAGATTAATGTATAAAGAGACAAAATTGATGAGAAAAAAAAGTATAACGGAAACAAAGAACCAGGGAAAGAGATCAACTCTGTCAATATTATGTAAACCCTCAAAGTGAGTACAGGAAAAAATAAATAAATAAAAGTGTATAAGACTGACTACCTGGCCGTGAAGTAACTATGATCTAGAGATCAAGCAACCTCACCCAGGTTTTGAAAAATTAATTTAAAATTAAGTTTGAAAATAGTCACATACGCAGATGAAAGCCCTGATAACATGTGACATATTTGTAATTCCAAGAAATCCGTAAAACATTTAAGTATGAATTCAGGTTACTTTTAAACAGTAGTAAAATTAGATGTGTCTCTGATTGTTTTTCCTTTGTAATTCTGAACAGAGAGATAAGGGAATGACATCCTCAGATTCTTAGGAAGGTAGGCTGTGACCTGAGAATTCTACATCCGGCCAATTTGCTGTTTGTATGTAAATGTTACTGAATTGTATCCCGTGCATGTACTTAGAAATTGTGCAATCATGGCTCTTATAAAATATTGGATATGTGCTCAGTTCAGAAAAGGATAGAAGTATTTTAGATCAGAATCTGGACATTTCTGTGGTTTCATTCAAGATATTTTTTGTTCTTTCATTAAAAAAATATTAAATAATGCCCATAGCTCATTCATATTTTCTTCATTTTTACCTAATGGTTTTGTTTTTGCTTTCTGATCCAGAATCCCATCCATAATACCACATTACTTTTAGTCATTTTAGTCTTCTTAGGTGCATGTTGACCATGATCTTTTCTAAGACTTTCCTTGTTTTTAATAATCTTGCCAATTTTGAGCAAGTATATTTGTAGGATGTGTCTGTATTGAAATTTGTCTGATGTTTTTCTCCTGATTAGACTGGGTGATAGATTTGGGGTCCCATGAGTTTTGAAATGCAATATTCCTATGTTTATTGATGTATTTCTTGAATAACATAATTTTGTTTATCTTTAGCCCAATTATGATGAAAGAGACTGTTCAATCAGGAAATACGAGTAACAATGCCAAATTGTAGTATGCTGAGACAACAACCATTCACTTCTAAACACACCATTTGTGTCTCCCTGGTTCGGCTGGGGTTTTTCCCCCACATAGTATTTTGGGGACTAATCTATTCTGTTATCAAGCTAATGCAAGCATATTTCTGGCACACAACACAGAGAAAAGAGAGGGCAGGGGAAATTATACCCCTTAAATCCCAGAGCCCAGTCTTACTGTAAGGGGTAGAATAGTATAATCATCACCAGGAAAGAAAAATGGATATTGCTAAACAGTAATAAAATGTACCACATGGATGCTTTAATTGTTTTCATCATTCATGTGTGAGAAAGATACGTAATGCCATAATAAAAGCAAATTAATGGAAAATTAGAAGAAAATAATTATCATAAAATCAGAATACTTTTCAAAAACAGAAAAAATATAAATTAGAATACATCAAAGAGTTAGACTGAAAGAAAAATACTCAACAGTTCTACAACAGATATATTTAAGCAAGAAAAAAATGCCAATATCTTAAAGAAGAAAGAAAAAAGCAGATATATCAACAAACATGGAGAATGAAAGAGACAATGGCTTAAATTTTTCTAAACAAGTAAGTTAGAAAACCTCAGCAAAATTGCAAAGCAAGACTGACAAATTTGTGGTTGAAGAATTTAAAGTGTGAATTCAAAAACCATAGAATAAATTGAAAAAAGTGTCAAAGAATGATTATATTCTCTATTTTAAATTTATTGCGTAGATCGAGGCGGTAAATTTTCCAGAATAAAATAAACTTAACTTTCAACGATTTTTTTTTTGCATAGAAAAATAAAGTTAACAAAACTCAGCTATAAAGAAGCTATTGTGTTCTTTATAATGAAATAGTAATAGAAAACTGCACATGACCTCAAATAATGTTTATTACATAGCTGTATGCTAAGTAGGTACTTTTTCAAAGCAATCAAATAGCATAACCAATTTGTGCTGATATATCTTGATAAGCAAAGCAATTCAGTGTTCTTAAAATAAAATATGTCATACTTATTTAATGAAATCCACATAGTGGAGGGCACAAACAGAGATTATACTCCAGCCGGCTTGTTACGTGCCATCTTTCAAAGCATTTTTTAAACCTGCTCTAATAAAAACGTGTACTACAAAGAACAACCAAGGAGGGAAATGTAAATTTCACAGGAGATTACGATATACATTAAATAACAGCAAATGCAAGTCAATTCCAAGTGCCTTTCCCTGTGTCTCTAACTTGAAACAAGGCTGACTGCTTTGTAGGAATGAATATAAAATGGATTTTTTTCCCCTTTTTCTCAATATTATCCTCCTAAAAAGGTGTTATTGTGAATTAGTCATTGCAGGTTTTATGTCATCCTTTCACCAGCATTATTTTGAATAATAAAACAGATTTGGGGCAAACATCTTCTGCATGAAATCGTTAGACCTTGATCCAAACCGGTGTGAAATGTCATGCAGTTACTCAAAATATTAAACTTAGAATTTCTACATGATCTGCAGTAATTTCACTCAGGGGTATAACCCAAAAGAATTGAAAGTAGGGACTTAAACAGAAATTTGTATACCCATATTTATAGCAGTATTATTCACTATAGCCAAAAGGTGGAAGCAGCATCATTATCGATCAGTAATTAATGTATAAACAAAATGTAGTATATATACATAAAATAGAACATCATTTAGCCTTAAAAATTGTCAAAATTTTTGTCAAAAAACCTGTCATAAGGTAAGTAGTGAAATAAGCCTGGTCTCTCCCCAATACACACAAAACTGTATTATTCCTTTTTTAAGAGATTCCCAAAGTAGTCAAATTAGTAGAGACAGAGAGTAGAATTGTGTTTGCCGGGGACTGCATGGAGAGGAGAATGGGAATGATTGTTTAAAGGGTATAGAGGTTCAGTTAGGGAAGATGAAAAACTTTGGAGGTGGATGGTGGTGATGATTTCACATCATTGTGAACGTACTTAATGCCACAGAAGTGTACACTTAAAAATGGATAAAATGGTACCTTTTTAACTTACACGTACATCTCTATCTATATATCTATATAGATATACAAAGATACCAACAGATATATATAGTGCCAAATGGCCATCACGTATGGGAAAATGTTCATTAATAATCGTTAGAGAAATGCAAATTCAAACCACAATGAGATATCATCTCTCACCTGTCAGAATGTCTTCTAAAATGTTTACTATTATATTTTTTATCTCATGCTTCATTTCAAAACAGAATGGTTTATATCAAAAAAAAAAAAAGATAAATGTTGGCAAGGATATAGAGAAAAGCAAACACTTGTATACTATTGGTGGAAATGTAGGTTTGTGCTGCCATTATGGAAAACAGTATAGAGATTTCCTGACAAACTAAAAATAGAATTGTCATATAATCCAGAAATTCCACTAACGAGTATTAATGCAAAAGACTTGAAGTCAGTTTACTGAAGGGATGTCTGCATTCCTATGTTTATTGCAGCACTATTTACAATAGCCTCAACCTCAGTTGAATAGAACTATTTACAATATTTAATTTTTAATATTTGCACTATTTATAATAGTATCAATCTCAATGCCCACTAACAGGTGAATGGATAAAAAAATATAGTGCATATACATAATGGAGTACTCTGCAGCCTTTAAAAAGAAGGAAATTTTGACCTTTGTGACAACATAGATTAAACTGGAGACATTATGCCAAGTTAAATAAGTCAGGCTCAGAAAGACAAGATACCACATGTTCTCAGTTATGTATGGAACATAAAACAATGAACTTATACAAGCAGAGAGTAGAATGGTGGTGATAGAAGCTGGAGGATGGGAGAAATGGGGATGTGATGGTCAAAGGGTATAAAATTTCAAACAGGAAGAATATGTTTTTTCTTTTTCTGAGTTCTATTGCGCAGCATGGTGAATAGAGTTAATAGAGTATTGTACATTTCAAAATTGCTAAGTACATTTTAAATGTTCTCACCACAAAAAATGTTAAGTATTTGAGGTGATCAATATGTTAACTAGCCTGATTTAATTATTTCACATTGCATTCATAGATTATTACATCATTTTTTACTCCACAATTTTTTTAGCCATACTATTCCATTTTCACAGAACCTGTCAATCTATACAATTCCAAATTGTTCATTTACAATAAAAAATACAGACTACAAAAGAATAAAACAATGTTTGGTGTACTTCTAGAAGCTACCTCGTAGAAAAGATAAACAAAGAGGAAAAGATCTTAAAGTTATTAAACAGATTCGGATTTCAAATTATCCCCAGGTAATGGTTTTCCATTTGGTAAGTGTTACAGATCATTACATCAGCTTTTCTAGTTCATACCTCCATACACACAACAGTGCAGGAAATATCCCTGTTAAATATATCATAAATATATACCACAAGTTAAATTTAAATATAAATTGCCATGATATCCTATGACTGAGTGCTGGAAGGTTGACAGAGTGGTGGCATATCATACACGACTCTAAAAGTTCCAAAATTTAAACAAGTTAGACAGAAGGGATGTTATTGAGCTCTGATAAACTAACTTCAATGATGTAAAAGGTGCCTCTGGTATTGACTGCTAGGTTGACTTTGAAGATACATGTGAAGGGCTTAAATACCTATTTATAAAAAATACAAGTGAAGAAAGAAGCCATGTTTCTATACACATGCCATTTTAAAATAATACTATATTTAATTTAAATATTCAAATATTTTAAATAATTATATATGCTATTGAAAAATGTGTGCATGAAGTAATCTAAGCTGATATTTAATTTCAATATTTAAATATTTTGAAATAATTCATATATACTATTTTTAAAATATGTGCTTGAAGTAATATAAGTAGATATTTGTTGAGTCATGTACATATCTCAAATTTATTATAATATAGGACGCTGAATGGCTTGTAAATCTCAAAGAAAAATGGGATATTGCATTTTAATTGGGGTTTGCCTTATATTAGAGCAAATACACATATATGTTTGTGTAGTAGGTTCATCATTATGCATACTAATGTCAAACATCTATGTTTTCTATATCTACATATTTGACAAAGCCTACATTACATAATACCATTTTTATTTACTTATATTCTCATGCTTTGGTTTCCTCATCTGGAAAAATTGAAGTAATAGTCATAAAAATATGAAGATTAGAGTGGCGGTTCTCACTTGCACCTGGTAAATGCATTATATAAATGTTTGTTGCCTTTTGTATTTTCCATTCTAAACCATCTCTGAAAAAGGTCTCAATTTGGAGACTTAATATTCTAACTTCAATTACTCTTTAACTTTACATTAAGCACATTGTAGCCTTGAAAATATTATGATAAATCAAATATACCCTATGGCATATGATATATTAAATATTTAAGTTTTGGAAATGTCCTCTATGTCCAAAATATTTCAATTGTTAACAAGTGCTTTTCAAAAAATATTTTTATTATACCTTAAAAAGAGCAAATTTAGGGTCTACACTATCTTTGTTTATCTTGTCTTCTTTTTTGCACATATTCCTTTACTAATATAGATTAGCACTAAAAGAAAAAGAAAAAAATCCGGCATAGTAACATTGTAATGCCCCCATATCAAATTATATGAAAAATCCCACCTCAGACACTCTGCCAAAGGGTGTGGAACATTTAATCAACATGAATTTCTTCAACTGAAGCAGTATATTCTCACCTCTATAAGTAATTTTGTCTCACTTTATTTCAAAGTATTATCATTTTTTGTCCTAGGATTTTAGTAACACGTTGTGTTAAATTCTTATCATATTTACAATTAAACTCTCTTATTCATATTATACTTAAAAGCAAATTTTCATTGTTCCAATGAAATATTTCAGTATACTCTGAAAAGTTTATAGTAAAGTTCTGAACAACACATTCTGAAATGTCCTGTGCTTTCAAAAGTACATACTAGAGCTGATGGCTTAAGCACCATTATTTAGTGGCATTTCTAATTATCACTTTCCTTTATGTGGTTTTTTTTGAGAGGTACCAAAAGTTCCTTTTGTCATATGGCTCATGTTGCCTTCAGTAACAGCCACTTGAATTTGCCCTTAGTTGCAAACTCAGATCATGAGAGAAAATATACTCATAAAAGAACTTTATTCTGGACATTCTTCCAGGTGGGAAAATTTCCTTGTTACAGGAATTACATATTTCCTTGGAATTATGACATGCTGATATAACAAGAAAAGAGAAAAAAGATATACACTGTCTTTAACAGAATAGAAATTTGTTTTTCTCTCACAGTCTGGGTCATATGAAATAGAGGCTTTCACAAGGCTTTCAATCTCAAGGTTATCTCATGTTCCAAACAGTTGCTGACACTCCAGATTACAACTGTTTAGCAGGTAAGGTAAAAAAAGTAAAGTGAAAGCAGCAAAATACATCAAACTGCAGAGTTATCCCCTTTTAAATGTTTTCTTTGAAATCCCTCAAAACATTTCCACTGACATTTTAATGTCGACAACTTAATCAGGTAGTCACATATAGTTGCAGAAAACTGGAATTATGGTGTTTTAGTTGGGATGTTTTTTCCCGTGACCCTTGAGATAACCTTCATTTTCCAGAATGCTTTTCTTTTAACTTAAGGTAAAGTTCATAAAAAATAAAATTAAACTTTTTATAGTGTACAGTTCAGTGGCATTTAGCACATTCATAATATTGTACAATGCTCACCTCTATGTAATTCTAGAACATTTTCATTGTCATACTTACTAAGTTTTCTTCTATTCCTCCCTGTCCCCATTCCCTGTAAACACCTAATCTGCTTTTTGTCTCCATAGATTTACCTATCCTAAATATTTCATATAAATAGAATTATACAATGCATCATCTATTATTTATGTGATTTCTTTCACTTAGCATAATGTTTCAGAGGTTTTTTCATGTATCCATAGTTCATTTCTGTTTCATGGGTGAATAATATTACATTGTAAGGATACACAATATTTTGCTTATCCATTCTTTTCTTAACAAATATTTGAGTTGTTTTCACTTTTTGGCTACTGTGAATATATTGCTACTATTGGCATTTATGTATAATGACTTGTTTGAACATATACTTTCAATAATTTGCGTTATATGTCCAGGAATGAAATTGCTAGGTGACATGGTAATTCCATGTTGTGTTGGTTCATTTTTCTCTGATAAAATTGGAGTCCTGTTATTATAAATGAAGAAAAGAGCTGATACTGTCTGATCACCAGCAGTGTTGGCCACAGGAGAAGGGCCCATTTTGTTCCTATAGGGGCACTTGCTGTGTGTCCCTATTTAATCTCCCTGTACAGATGGACAAAATCATATACTTACATCCCTTACTTTTGCACTCAGAATTCTACAGCATTTTTGCCTTCTGGCCCAGTTATTTATAACATGCTAGTTTGTGCCCCAGACAACCACAGTATTCCATCAAAATACTGAAGCTTGAGCTACCACATGGCTGTAACTGTTTAGCCACAAAAAAACTTGGCAATAGCCAGACACAATCAGCCTAGGCTAAATGTTGAACTTCAGTTGATTCGTAAGCTAAATAGGCGACCTTTGATGAATTGATGTAACAGAAAAATCTTTAAAACTAGATGGGCTACTAATTTTTTAAAGATTTAGTTTTCAAAAGTACAGTCTTGTATATAGAGTTGTCTTAAGCTATTATACTTACATTCATGTATAAGAACAGATCACATTATTGCTAATGGTCACAAGTAGATACAAATAGGCAAGTATTTTTCTTATTTTCAAGATGGCCAGTGAGCAAATTCATTTTAATTAATTTAAAATGTGGTATCTAAAACACCAAAAGCAATGGCAACAAAAGCCAAAATTGACAAATGAGATCTAATTAAACTAAAGAGCTTCTGCACAGCAGAAGAAACTACCATCAGAGTGAACAGGCAACCTACAGAATGGGAGAACATTTTTGCAATCTACTCATCTGACAAAGGGCTAATATCCAGAACCTACAAAGAACTCAAACAAATTTACAAGAAAAAAAACAAACAACCCCATCAAAAAGTGGGCAAAGTATATGAACAGACACTTCTCAAAAGAAGACATTTATGCAACCAACAGACACATGAAAATAATGCTCATTTTCATTAGCAATCAGAGAAATGCAGATCAAAACAACAATGAGATAACATCTCACACCAGTTAGAATGGCGATCATTAAAAAGTCAGGAAACAACAGGTGCTGGAGAGAACGTGGAGAAATAGGAACACTTTTACACTGTTGGTGGGACTGTAAACTAGTTCAACCATTGTGGAAGTCAGTGTGGCGATTCCTCAAGTACCTAGAACTAGAAATACCATTTGACCCAGCCATCCCATTACTGGGTATATACCCAAAGGATTATAAATCATGCTGCTATAAAGACACATACACACGTATGTTTATTGCAGCACGATTCACAATAGCACAGACTTGGAACCAACCCAAATGTCCATCAATGACAGACTGGATTAAGAAAATGTGGCACATATACACCACGGAATACTATGCAGCCATAAAAAAGGATGAGTTCATGTCCTTTGTAGGGACATGGATGAAGCTGGAAACCATCATTCTCAGCAAACTATCACAAGAACAGAAAACCAAACACCGCATGTTCTCACTCATAGGTGGGAACTGAACAGTGAGATCACTTGGACACAGGAAGGGGAACATCACACACCGGGGCCTGTTGTGGGGTCGGGGGAAGGGGGAGGGATAGCATTAGGAGATATACCTAATGTAAATGACAAGTTAATGGGTGCAGCACACCATCTTGGCACATGTATACATATGTAACAAACCTGCACGTTGTGCACATGTACCCTAGAACATAAAGTATAATAAAAAAATTTTTTTAATGTGGTATCAAAAAAATAGCAATTACACATTATCAGAGAAAGCTATTTCTCACCTCTTTCTTGTACGTTTCAAAAGTTTGTGCTTTGGAGTCAGCCTCCTTTGGACTCAATATTGGCTCTTTTGCATAACATTTAAATTCCTCTTTATATTTTGTAATTCCTTAATATTGATTTTTAAATAATTTCGGAATCCTCTGAAACCATAAGCACAGTATGTGTTTTTGAACATATGCATTTTTTCCACTGAGAAGATATAAGAGGTGGTTATACACACCCTCCCTGCAAACCCTATTCAAACATTGGTTTGCAAATTGTGAGATATTAGATAGTTACTATGCTTTGTTCAATTCTTGGAAAAAGTGGTAAAATAAGAAAATTCCCACGGTTCAGGAAAAAAAAAAAAAAAAAGACTGGGCTATTCTGAAACAACAGAACAGTATTATTGGCTAAAGATATAAGATAAATGTTACAGTTTTTTTCCTTCCTTTTTCTCTTTAAATTTAGTTAATAATCTGCTGCAAAGTTTAAGATCAAGATAATCTCTCTTCAATTTGAAAACTTTAACTATCATTCCAGTTACCATAAAGGATATTCTTATTGCTCCAGAAAACAGAGGAACTTCCGAAGGACTAAAGTATGGCCACTGGGGAAGAAGACAATAAGAAAATCAATCTTAGTGCTTAATTTAATGTGTTGCTTGAAGGTAGCATTTTGGTATTCAGAGCGGTCAAGAAGCTATATATTCATCCTGACAAATAAATGTTTTTAAAAAGACGAAATTGATAAACCAAGAAAAACATAATACTTTGTTCCGGGATTATTGTACCTATTTCAGAAGTTGAGTGAGGTAGAGTCCTCTCTATCACACATACTTCATTGAAATAAAATCAGGTTTTAAGTACCTTTCCTTTACTCGTGAGCTATTTGATCTTTGACAAGCTATTGTATGTCTATTATCTCTCCTCCAACGTAGAATTAAATTATCTTACTGTTATGATTGTTGGGAGGATGAGACATAGTGTATTTGAGTAGTTTTACTATTCAGCTATTAAGCCTTTTCAAGGCAAACTGTTTCAAACTGGTTCTTTGTTATTATTTGTTGCATATTCTCAGTTACTGATTACTCTTAATATGAGTTACAATTTAAAATATAAACTACAGATATATAATGCATTTTTTTAACTTAAAAAGAAGTCATAAAACTGACTCTCAGCTCATGTCTTTCTGTGCCCAAAAAGACAAGGTGAAAAAAATGCATGTTACCATCATCTAGATGCTTGCCTCCATATTTTTTATACACTCACCAAAGGTTAAGCATGACTTAAAATGGTCCAAAAGATAAATCATAAAAGCCAATATTGTGCTTTTTAAAGTAAAAAGTATATAGGAAAAAAAATAGATGACCTTTCATATGAGCCTTTATTTTGGCATAGGACATTGACAAACTTGGCATGAACTTTTTAGCGGCCAGTCGGTAAAAGAAAATTAACAGTATTTGTTTATGGTGCCTATTAAAATACATCGACAAAAGAAAATCACCTGGACAAATTATTCAGTTCTCAGTAATTTCTTAGGTACACTCTCTTTTCTAGCTTAACCCAACCAATCCTGGTAGAGGGGAGGATCATGTGGAATGGCTCCAAGTACAACAGTCCCAGGTTAGAAGGTTATGACCCACAGTTGAGAAAATGGGAAATAAGGAAAGAGTAGGAGACAGGCTGGGAAATCTGACAAAACAAAATAAGTGAGTCATTTTTGATCAGGACCAACAGCTAGCATTTATCTGAAGGCTGAGTTTTGTTTTATTTCTTTAAATAAGAAAACTGTTTTCCCTGATGTGGAGCATGAAAATTGAAAATGCTGTTTTGGCAGTAAAGGAAGCAATATAAGTGATCTTAGCCAATTTGATTAATACCATTGATTCAATTAGGATTGAAATAAAGGTGATTATGTTTCTGAGTGTGTGAATGTTGAGTGCTTAAATTTAGTGTGGTCCTATGCTAGATAGTGTGTTGAATGCATTAATGAACAAAAAAATAGAAAAAAGTAAGAAAACAAATATGTTTTAATTCTGTAGTTATTTAGAGACATTTGCTTTTGTTGCTGGGCAAGCAAATCTAAATACAGAATGAATCCATATCCCAGTTAAGACCCATAGTTATCCACAGAGATCTCTGAATAACAGAACCAATGCAGTCCATTTGTCCACTATGGACCGGTCCACAGCTGCATAATATGGCTTATTATACCTTAGTTTCTGATATATCTGTTGAGAAGGATGAAAATTGTTCATCAATTTTCTTACTTTTGAGAGACATAGTAGAAAATGACCTTTTTCTGTCCATGCACATTGCTTGAATATCATGAATGGTCATTTCAGGTACCCAGAATTCTAATATCAAAGGGCAGATGAGAACATTACTTGTTTCTACTATACCCTTTCATATTCAGCAGAGATTTTTCATGGGTATTAATATGGCTTCACTTAATTCTATTTCTGTCCATGTATATAAGACTTTGCATTCAATAGCATCCTCCATAAAAGTGCACTTTATTATTTAATCATTCAACACCTATTTTCTAGACTATATTTTCAGTCCAATGGCTACTACCTAATAATTGGTATAATTCAATACTATAGAAATATTGTTATGGCTACCAATTTTATTATTAATTTATCTTGATATTGCAAATAATATCACTATTAATTCTGATCATTGAGGATATATATGTAATATGTGTGTGTATATATATAATATATATATCATTTTTCAGAATGTGACCATCATCTTGACATAATGCAGCAGCCTTCTAGATCAAATATTTCCCAGCAACCGGAAAACCACCACAAGTGAACTCTGATGCCTTTTATGCATCACCTAACAATTTACCAAAAGACAGTGCTCATTTAGCTGTGGGATTAGGTAGCTTCTCAGGAGCTTCTAAAATATTGCCCAGAAGACTGACTACCACCTGCTTATTTATGCGATGGCTATCTATTATGGTTCCCCATCTAAAGATACCATTTACATTTCATGAGGAAGCTTTTCTGTATATTTTCCTCCCTCTTAGAATGTTGCTTTGATACATTACTTGTGTCACCATGAGTATTTTAAGAATAAAAATAGGATTATGCCTTTCAATATTAAAGATAGTTTGAATGAGTTCCCAATCCTAGGTCAATTATTATTACCAAGGAGTGAATATTTATTAACAATTTCAGGTAACTTATTAGTCCAAAATCTTGTGGCTGTGGCAATGTAGCAGAAAGGACTTTTGATAAACGTGTTTGTTAACTCAGTAGGGGTTGCTAACATTTCTAATAATACTGTCTGCCCAATCTAACAGTGAAGACCCAGAGAGGTCAACTGAGCAATCAGATTGCAATATAATGTGTTGTTTAGAACCTCAATTATTTTCCCAGGTGTGTCAAAGCAAAATAGCACAAACTGGATGGCTTAAAATCACATAAATTATTGTCTCAGTGATGGTGGATAGAGATCTGAGGCAAAGGCTTCAGCAGGGCCATGCTCCCTCTGCAAACTCCTTTCATCCACCTAGATTCCAATGGCTTGCTGGCAGTCGTTGGTGTTCCCAACTTGCAGTTACCTAGCTCCAGTCTCCACCCTTACTGGCACATTGTGTTCTCCCTGTGTCTCTTTCAGCACATGGCCATCTTCTTATAAGGACACCTGTCCTATTGGATTAGGGGCCCAGACTACCTCCATAAGACCTCATGTTAACTAACGGCATTTACGATGACTCTTTTTCCAAATCAAGTCACATTCTGAGGTCTTGGTCATTAGTATATCAACACATTTTTTTTAGGGGAAACACAATTCAACTCACAACAGAAACCTATTCAACTTTCTTTCGTGTACCTTTGTGAATGAGGGTAGTAGAAACTCTAGTTATTCTTCAAAAATAAAAGAATCAGTTTAGTGTCTGTGCCTCTTTTACATACTTTGGTGCTAGCATAAATAATTTATTTTTGATTATTTGAGAAATGGTTGGTAATGAGCTCATGTCCAAGCTATTCTTAAAACGTTTACCATCTGTGTCACACCTCGTATTGTAGTGTTGTTGAGCAGTCATCCCCAGAGGGTCATATGATTAATTCTCATTTGAAATTCATCGTTAGTTTGACCTTCACCTAGAGATATCAATATTATATCATGAAAATTATCCTAATGCTTTTATTTAACCAATTTATAAGTATCTTTGTGGCAGCAGAGTAAAAATGTATTGTAAGCTACCACATGAATACAAATTTACTTTGACTTTCTTATGAAGTAGGAATCAAAAGATACAATTAGCCAAACTGATCTCAACAGAATACTAATACACTTCAACTTGTGGCACAGTTTGACTTTTTAGCTCTACTTCTAGTAAAGCTGACACCTTTGGATACATCAGTTTGTTTACTCATCCAGAGTCTGTAGTTAACCTCCAAGATCTGACAGCTTTTCTTGCAGGTTATACTAGGCTGACACGTAATCTATCACAACATGAGTAAGAGCTGAAAACCTTTTGATACCTCCATCTACCCCAGCTAACTTACATTGTTTTCAATTTTCTAATTGAGTGGACATAGGTAATTCTAAAGGTTCCCTTCCAAAGTGTCCAACTAAAAGCACACAAATAGCAGACATGCAAGATGATTTTCCTAGAGCCTATGTAAAGGGAGACACTCCCAATTCTGTATCATATATGCTTTGTAATGAAGAATTCAGGGAGAGGTATCACCACATCACCATCCTCAAAAATCATCGCATTGCCATTTAAATTTCTATCATGAGTTTAGGGTCTGCACACCGTGCTCTGGTTTTCAGTGATGCCAATAAGGGTTCCTTACACATGCATGCCATTTTTTCACATTCATGTTGATGGCTGTGGGTTCACACCTAGGGCTTTACCAGGAGACTTTGACCTCCCTTTCATTCAGAATGGTAGCCTTCTTTCACCCTGTACCAATTTCACTGGTTTTACCTGTGAGAATCTACAGATTCAGTTTTCTTTTTCCTAGATTTGTTAAATTTATCAAGGTTGTGTTTATATAACAGATCAACTGAGGGTCTTGTAATGTCCAAGGAGTTGATAGAGGGGATTTACTTCGGAGGCACCTATTTTCTGATGGTGACCATCAGCACCTAAGCAGCCACATCATTCATGTTCTCCTGTTACATTCCATTTTCAAGAACCTTCTAACAATTACCACTGGGTTTAATCTTGTTGATAGGTTTCCTAATTTTTAATTTGAAAGGTTTTTGTAACAACTTAGAAAGTGTTTAAATCACTTTTCAGACAGTATTGTTTATCCCTTGAGGAGCAAAGTCAGCCCCAGTTGAGAATCCCTGACATAACCAATCCAAAGTAGCTTATACTTGTGTCTCAGAATATTTACAGCCTCAGTGGGGCTATTACAATTTCTATTCAGCAAGACCAAAGCAGTTGTCCTTCTCCCGATACTTTGATCTAACTCCTCCTTTAATATAGATTAGTAAATTAGGGATAGGATTAAGCGTGTCATCTCTCACACACACAATGGTGAATGTAGTTGCCTACCAAGAATCTAGTGTTTACTTAAACACCTCTCTTCTTTCAGTCATGAGCAGAGCCAATAAAATTTACCCCTGTTAATAATATGTAAAATTATTTGCAATAAAAGTACTCTGGGAGCTGTCTGTATCTGCCCACAATATGAGTCAATTCTTTGACAAAATAACCTGTAATCTCAAAAGTTACCTGTTCAGAACCCTTTAGAATATCTTTAGAATGCTTTGAGTAATGAGAAGTGGAATTAGTTGTGATACTTTTACAATATTTCATCAGGACAACATTTTATTTCCTAACTTGGTTCATAATTAGCTTCAAGTAGACAGATTCTAGAGTTTTGAACATGTTTGGCTATATTTTGACTTTCAATAATATAGTTTTTTTTCTTTCCTTTTTTTTTTTCAGCCAAGGAACAATTTGGGGATTGTGATTTTCCCTTCACTTATATCTTGTTTTTTCCCAATTTTGCTGTCTCCCCTGATACTGGATTTATTACCTCTACATCCAATTTTCCTTAATTGATCACAGTGCTTGGGCAACCTCAAATCAGGGTGGCTCAAGAGGCAACCTGGCATTAGAGAGGATTCATTCTCCCTGTTCTTCTCTTTACTTCTCCAAAACAAAGGATGAGTCATATTCAAATTAAATCTGCAGTTGTTGCAAAAGTTCTGCCACTTTCACTGCAACAATTATTTCTGTATATTCACGTACACTCTAATAAAAGTGAAGGATACAATATAACAGAAAAAAGAAAGCACAGAGCAGTTGGAGAAATCCAAACAAAGTTCCCAGTAATCTCTCATACTTACAAAGAATGGGCTTCATCTTTGTTTGTGAGCCACCAATATGTGCATGAAATATATCAGTCATAGAGAAACTGCCCTCTTCTCTGAGAAATGGTCTTTTATATCCCTATGAGGTCAAATATTTACATTTGAGGTTACTATGTTTTATAATTCACCAGTTATGACCATATGTTTTTTAAATTGTAGTTCCTGAAAGACCAGACAGTGTCCATGAAAACACACAGAAATACTGGTGACACATGCATCTAAGCATGAGATATAAGACAAATTCTCCTAACAACTAACAATGAAATTGCAATGAGCTTAATTCTGTGCTTGTATTCTGGAAGCACGGAACTTAATGGGCACAGCCTGGAAACTAATTTTGCTAAGTTTCTATTATGACCTGGATATTGTGCTGGACACGATACTGTCTCTCGTCCAGCAATACAGTATATTCTTTCTCTCTAGATATGTGTCCAGATTAATAAACAAATTGTATGGAATATTCTAAAAAGTAGTACAGAAATACCAAGAAGGAAATATTGACTTTTATCAGGAAAAAAAGTGAAAAGGCTGCTTAAAGATGAGAACCTCAAACATTGATTATAAAAAGGTACTATATCTGTCATATTACAAATCACTGCATTGCAAATGTCATTTTTCCATTTGTGCTCATAGGATATACTAGCACAAATTTAACTTCTGTGGGACTTAAGAAATCTGATTATCTTAACACAATTAGAAGATTAGTCAGTTTCGACAAATTTCAAGTTTTAGTGAAGTTTGGGAAAGTTTAGTACCAAATTTTGAAATTTGTTTTTACTTTTCAAAATATTTTTTAAATTTCATGGTACATATATTCTTCAAATGCTGAGTAGAGTTTATTCCAAATTAACTAAATATGTGTATACTACCTGTTGAAGTCATAAGGAACTTTTGTTCTAGAAATTGCATATTTAATATTGAATATTGGGAATATATTTGATATAGATACATAGTTTTCAGTCAATATGTTACACAATATTTTCTTCAAAATTGAGACCCATAATTGAGACTCCCAAGTGACTTCCACCATGCTTATATCAACTTACATTTATTGCACAACTTAAATACTTATAATATGTATAAATTATTTAGGCCTTTTAGTTTTCATAATTATGCATTCATTTAAGTACAGCAAATAAAATATCTTTACATATGTTTTGGAAGCCAAGAGGCCGTTGGGCACAAGGAAGTTTTATCTTTAGCACTTTAAAATATCCAGCTAATTTATCAAATGTAGTATATTTTCGTGTGTTGGAGGAAGGGTAGAATAAAGCCAGCTTTAAATGTAAAGTCAAAAATCATTTATTCTCATGTGGCTCTTTCATCCTGATATAAGAAGATGTTCTTATTAAAATGATTGTTATCCAATAAAAACAAACACTCAGGACTCAGGACTAGGACTCAGGACAGAAGCTATGGCACCTATGATGAGTATCCCTAGGTTTATAGCAAAAGGAATTTCCAGGAAGACAATGGTGCAATAAGCACTTTGCAAAACATGAGGAAAAAGTGATTATTTTTAACAGGAGGTGATTTGTTCAAACATATTAAATCGATTCCTATAACTTTGTTAGATATTTTGGAGGTTGTAATATTGAAAAAAACACAGGAAATGAAAAGAAAGATGATACAGTCATTAACTCTGGAAAATACAAAAGTTTTCCAAGTTGGTAGATGCAAACACAAGATGGTAGATGCAAAAACTACATAGCTCAGCTGTCATCCATATTTACCTAATATATTCATATAAACACTAAAATAGAGTGGCCAATTATGATTACCTAGGAAACTGAAATATAGCAATTGTAGTCATGAGGTAATTGTATGGCTACATACAAGGGGTATGCGGTAAAGCATGTAAATATGCACAATGCTTGCGACTTACTGCTTGCTGGTGAAATCACCTTGATATGATGCAATCTGAATTTTAAAGATTATTTGACGTCCAGCATTTAAAATTATATGTGGGCAAGAAACATAAACCAATAAAAAAGACTTTGTATACACAGCTAGGCATCCACGTCCATATCAGAACAAATGGAAACAGTTTAGAAATTAATTATAAAATATGTCATTTTTTAAAAAATTTAAGTGTCTTCTTGTTCCTTTTACTCCAAAAAAAAAAGACTCTCACCCTCCAAGTTTCAGTGATTTTTTCTAATGCCCTCCTCTTTCAAAAAGGTTTCAAATTTTGTGAATTACATGGTACATTTCCTTCTATTTCAACATTTATTAATTTTTATAAAAATTGCATATTATGAATTTTATATCTGAGTAGGGAATGACTTGGTCTGTCATTTGACATATAAAACCCAGCACAATTACTGCAGATAGATTTGAGAAGATATCCTGTATTTATTATGTTCCTTAGGATACGCCTGAGAAGGATAATTGAATTTGAACTGTTAGAACTTAGAGTCAAAGAAAGGGTGAAATGTTGAAGTAGGAAGTGAGAACTGACCGCCTCACAATGTATTGCCTCTTTCTAAATGTGCATCGTTGCTCTACCATAACTTCACTCTTAGCCCTTATAAAAGGGCAGGGCAATGTGATAATACCTTAGAGATATGATATGTACAGGAGACAGTCACTAATAGAAAATAAACACAGAGAGTCTCAGAGTAAAGTGTTAAATACAACTGCCCCAGAAGATGGTAACGTCAGGTAATGGTGTTTGTTCACTTTGCCTCACAAGGATGCATAGGAGAGAGAATTAAACACTCCAAGTGAAAATGTCTATTAGGAAGCTCAGAGAATTAAATACATGATTTGGTTTTCCATTTAAGTGACTACAGTTAGTATTATTTGGAAATGGCATTTCGTTTATATCTACATAATTAGTATGTAGCAAAAAGACAATTATGCATGTCATTAGAAATATATCCTATTAAATTTGCCATGAGTTTTATTTTATTGCAGCAATAAACTCAATCTGTATGTTTAGCATACACATTTTATTGGCCCATGTAGCAAGTTGACTGTCCAAGACAAGGCACTTTAAGAGAAATATTGTGGGGGGGAGGGATTGCATTGGGAGTTACACCTGATGTAAATGACGAGTTGATGGGTGCTGACGAGTTGATGGGTGCAGCACAGCAACATGGCACAAGTATACATATGTAACAAACCTGCACGTTATGCACATGTACCCTAGAACTTAAAGTATAATAATAATAAAAAATAATTAAAAAAAGAGAGAAATATTGTGCACAATATATGACATAACGTGTAAACTTCAGGAAAAGTTTATGTGTATGTGTATTTACAAACACTGGTAATCATCATTCTCTTCAGGCATAAATGTTTCCAAACAAGCTTCTTTACGTCTTAGTGCTTTCATACATGCTCTTTCTTCTCCCTGGAGCACCTTTCATGGTCTTGCACCAGCATCAGTTCTCTCCGCCTTCATGATGAAAATCACCAAGGCTTAGCTGGGCCCTTTGTGCAATGGATGACCTTGTTTGGGACAATGGCCCATAAGAAGTGACACGACAAGCTATTCAAAGCAGTGTGCGTGCTTTTCTCATTTCCGCTGCCTAGGATAAAGAGTGTTGGCAGCATCTTTGGATGCAGAGGGGGAAGCTTTGTGTTTAGAGGTACAGAGGAAACTTACCAGTGCTGGACTGTCCACCCTTGGAGACTTACACAGGAGAGAAACATTTCTGTCTTGCTGTTGCCAATGTATATTCAGGCCTCTGTGTCATGGCAGGAAGACTGGAACTACAACAAACTTTCATGGTCCTGGAGATTCACCTGTCCCTTCAGCTCACCTGTCTTCTTCACTTTGCTTCATCTCCTGGGCTGCTGGCTATTTTGAAAACAAAAGGATGTTTGTCCTGTCTTTACTTTGGGGTCAGCCAATGAGAAATACAAGCTGGAGGTTGTCGGGGAAAGGAGAAGGAGAATGGTGTCTTTGTTCCCTTGACCTCTTGCTTGCTGGACTCAGGGATGTCAGTGGTTCCATTTCTTTCTTGAAGATGAAAGTTTCTATCAGGTGTCTCTCCTATTGCTGGAGTCACAGTTCTCACTTCAAATAGCGGTAAATGTAACTCTTCCCTCTCCTTGCTTCTAGGCTGGTTGTGGACTGTTTCTCCGTTCCTTGTTGATTTCATTAATAGTTCATCGTTTTACTTTTCTCGTTACTCTGTTGGGCATTTAATTACTCTTCTTGTAGACACCTGAATCAATACAACCACTGGACAGGCTAATTGTGACTTTTTATTCAAATCTTAAATTACATGTTAGGTTAAGTCAAATTATAAAACTCAAGCCATTTCTTAAAAAGCACCATTTATCTTAAGTAGTTCTCTGGATGTTGAGATACATGTAAAAGCAGAAAACAGTGCATCAACCACTGAGTACTCATAGTTTTGGCACAAACAACCTGGGAAACATCACATGAATGATTATTTAATTGCACAGTATGTTCTACAAGCACCATAGAAATTGGTATAAAATTTTTTATACCAATTTTTATTTGAGATACTATTCGACATGATGTAGCCTCTAAACTTGGTTTGAATTTAAAGAATAGGTAGAATGTAAAATGGGCAAATGGGGAAGAGAGCATTTCTGTCAAAAGGATTTATATAAACAAACTTGGAGAAATATGAATAAGCATGTGGTAGGCATGAAGAGCCCATACATTATGCCTTCCTTAAGTCTTTTCTTCTATTATTGAGTATTTAGGTTGTGCTGGATGCTGGAGAGCAGTAGTGCAATCTAGGCTCACTGCAACCTCCGCCTCCCAGGTTCAAGCAATTCTCTCTGCCTCAGCCTCTCGAGTAGCTGGGATTATAGGCGTCCACCACCACAGCCAGCCATTTTTTGTAGTTTTAGTAGAGATGGGACTTCACCACGATGGCCAGGGTGGTCCTGAACTCCTGACCTCATGATCCACATGGACATTAAATACAAAAACATGCAAATAAATGGATCATTTAAAATGACAATGATTGCTGTGAAATAAATATAAGGTATCATATGGGAAAATAATTTAGTTTGGGCAGAATGAAGCAAGACATCTCAAGGATATATAAACTGAAACCTGAAGAATGGATATACATTTACTAAGAAAAGAAGGGGGGGAAGTTGTAACCATCTACAGTATTAAAAACCTGGGTCAGTTTCTGGGAAATAAGGTTAAGTTTGGTATACATTCATAAGTGAAAAATGTCAGTGTAATTGCAGCCTCACGACCAAAGGAAAAATAAATCCCTAAGGTCATGAAGGCACAGTTCATGTAGAATCAGTTGGTTAAGAACACTGAAAGAAAATGTATATTCTACTCCTAAAACAATAGGAATCTTCCATAGCTTCTTAAAGTCAAATCATGTCAGATTGTGTGTTTAGGGATATGGAAATGGCAGATGAGGAGAAATTGAAATTAAGACAAGAGTGAGCTGGCTGTGGTAGTGAAGTTATTTATACATAAGATGAGACCCCAGGTGAGAATTTTAATAATAGGAACATATGTGGGAAAAAATCATCTCAAGAAAGAATTATTGTTGCCTGATATCACAACACAAAAATCATATTCTCTTTTAGTGCTCTGTGAAAGACACCACTATCTGTGGAATTAATTGTTCAAGGAAAATACCAGGGAATTACTCTTCAAATCTCTTTCCATTTTTTCCAGTTACACACACACACACACACACACACACACACACACACACACACTCTCTCTCTTCATCAAATCTGTAGGCATCACTCAGGTCTCAGTTTATATATTACTGCATTAAGATGATGTGTATGATTCCTCCTCATTGTAAACCCTCTTATTATTCCTTATCGCCTGATTTTCACTTTAAATTCCTCCCTTATTGTGCTATTAAATAAAAATGTAGAATGTTAACTCATACCAATTATAACAAGTTTTTAATTACGCAATTGTTTGTGTATTTAAATGTTTAAGATAGATTTCTCCAATTGTAGTGTATTATGCTCCATGCAAGCAGAAATTTTGCCTGACATGTATGATGAGTCTAATAATGGCAAGAGTTGAACAATGAACCCAGTATTAATTCTTCATATTGCTTTCCATCTTAAACAATTTTGAAATCATGCAGAAATTCTTGAAACTGTAGGGCTTTGCTAAACATAAACAAGCAATGGATAGAGAAAAAAAAAACCAATATTACAGATGGAAAAATATGTTTGACCTGAATTGTGTTTACTTTGAGACAACGGCAGGTTATTCAAGGGATGATATCATTTGGACACAGGGAGCTGAGATCAGACCTAGGAATGAGAGATCTGGACTGGAATTGAAGATAAGGCTGTCAAAAGGCTCATGGTGAAATATGAAGATAATGGTATTGATAGACCCTTTTAGGAATGAGAATAGAAAGAGAAGGACAAAGAGATAAATGCCTAATTGTGGGATTTGAGGTTTGATGAAATTAGACAGGTGATGTGAAGCAATATTTCAGTTCCTAGAGTTTAGATTTGGAATTCAGTTTGAGTTTGCACTGCACCAATTGACAGTTGTATACCTTGATACATGTTACAATTGTCTAATCAATTTTTAAGTGGGTGGGCAAAAATGTCTACCTAATGTGTTGAACTGGGGACTAAATGTTAGCACATAATTAGGACTTTAATATCTACCATTACTATTAGATGGTGGGAGACTTAGACACTGCAAAGTCAACAACAAAAACAAAAACTAACCCTTTTGTCTCATTAAGAAAATTGCCCTTAATACTTTGTCTAAAATAAGTGGTGGGTTATAGATCACAAGATTATATTACCAAAATAACTCATGTGGAAAAGTGCACAAAGATTGTAAAATAAAATTGGGTGAATATTAGACAACTATTGTAGTTTATCAAATTAGACTTTATTTTGGAATTAGATTTTATTTTGCCCTGCCTTCTCTAGGTCAGGTTATATTTTTCTCTGGGTTCTAAAGAACTAGTTAACATGAACTCAGTTAAATTCTTAGCACATGGCACCTCTCACCGTTATCCTATTACCTCTACAAAAAGACCCTATGGCAGACTCAATATTGATCCAAAGGACCCTTCTAAAGGAAGTCATTTATATTTATATATTTGAGAACAAATCAGTATTCAGTTAGGATAACATTTTAGCTCTTAAGTTAATAAAGTGACCTTATTAAAAATGATCAGCTTTTTCCATGCATATTGATTTCAGAGACTAATGCAAGCTAGACATAGCAAAGTAGCACCATTTCACACAGCAGAAAAATGGGAAATTGTTTGCTACTCTTTTATGATTCCAAGATCCATTTAAGTCTCACTGTTTTCAGTTGCACAGATGTCATTAATGCACATGGAACATTATCAGTGCCTTGCAGACACAACGAGTCTAGTCGCTGTCATTAGTCTGGCTCTCTTCTGATTTTGGCAGTCTTACAGATTGGAAGGAAGAAATGTTTTCAAACACAAGGAGCCATGACTGCTTAGGTTGGAATGATAAACGCAGAACAATAATATTATTGTACTTGCAGTGATTTAGGTATAAATGATCTGTAAAGATATGTACAATATTTAATTAAATTGAAATATAATACCATTTATTTTGTTTAAATTGTTGATATCATATTTCTAATATGTGGAAATTATTAAGATAAAAAATACAAAATATGTATTTTTAAATATAAAATTAAAATAAGGTATATTTAAAATTATACCTTGTATTTTAAAAGTGAAGTTCTACATGTTAAAGAATATTTTATTATACACATCTATAACTATTATAAATATTCTATATGATATTGAGAATTTTTGAACCTACACAAAACAGATAAAGTAAACTAAAATTATATCCTCATAACACAGAATGTATAAAGGTTGACATTTTGTCATATTTACTTTGCCTACTTTTTAAATAAAAGCAATATGCATTAAGATGAGATTGAATAACATTTTATTACTGTCTGTTCTGATCCAAAAACTCCTCTGAAAGCAATCATGTATCCAAATTAAACATAAATCATCTACCTCTTTGCAATATTTATAAGCCATTATTTTAGAGTAAAACTAATTATCTGTATTATGTTGACTGTTACATTTATTTACCTATCTGTGTGGTTACAGTTTTGGCAAGGGATAGAAATATATGATAGTAGCCCAACCCACCAACCGTGTGGGGAAAATCACGGCCATGTTAAAAACTGAACTAATTATAGGGGCAGTCAATATACACAGCAAAGCAGAATATCAATGTTCTCCAGGCCTACCAAGGTACAGATACAATTTTAAAGAAAAAAACACTTATTAGCATTTTTCTCTCAATTTAAAAAAAAAAGCTGGTAATGGGTTTAATCACAAGAATACTATTAAAATATACCAATAGAACTTAATATGGGAGACCATTCTTCCAAAGAAATTTACAGCAATGTCTTGAAGACTATTGAAGAACAGGGTCTACGTTTTCTGTTCTTGAATCTCGATGTACTTTTTCCACCAATGAAGTTAGAAAGAAATAATGCTGTATGACTTCTGAGGCTAGGTCAACTATGTCCAGACAGCTTCTGTCTGGATTATACATTTGATCAGGTCAAAGCAGCCAACATGAAAGCAATTTGACTACCCTCAAACTGCCATGTTGGAAAGTGGGGGTGATCTGGTCAGCAACACTATGGAGCTTACCGCAGCCAGCCAGCCTCAAATGCCAGGATTGAATGGGTGATCTTGAACATTCAGCCAAGTTGAAACTTCAGTGAACTGCTGCCCAAGGCCACGACTGATTACAGCTATATGAGATATTCTTTCTGAGCAGAACTCCCCTGCCAAGCACATTTCAAATTCCTGGAACACAACATTATGAGGAAAATAAAATGGTTGTTTTAAGGTGCTAAGCTGGGGGGAAATTTGCCATTTTGTGGTTTGTTGCAAATACATTTTATATATTTTATTAATGCATTGCAATAAATTATATACTTTTATTTTAAAATCAAACAAAATCATAAAAACAAATAATTTAAAATATAATTTTAATTAATATTAATGAGAGATAAAGGTATCCATTACTATCTGAACTTTCACGAACTTACTATTTCTTATTATGACAATTCTAGTTTTACTTAAAATTCACCAGCAAAATAAAAAACCTGCTGTCATGTATTTTCATCTCTGTGCCAACACACATGTTTTAATGTGTGATTTCAAGGGAGAAAATGTGGAGTCTGCTTCAGTCACAGTTTAAACTCTGAATTGGATTACATCGATTAAAAATGCTATGTATTATTATCATTTTCTCTTATATTGCAATGACAATATCATCTTTGAGCAAGATAAACCTTGTTAAGAAAATAAATGAACCTTACAGTCCTATGAAAGTGTTTCTATTCAAAACATTTGGAGCAAACAATAGTAAATTGAAATACATAAAGGTGTAACTGAATTAAGCATACAAAACGTGATTGATTTCTTACGCATGAGAAAGTTTAAAAGACAAAACAATAAGTTTCTATTCCTCAGACATTCAAAGACTAGCTAGCAATGCTTTCTGATGGAAATTGTGAAGTTGAGATTGTACTAAAACGTGTGTGTGTGTGTGTGTGTGTGTGTGTGTGTGTGTGTGAATCACTCTGAAAATAAAAATATATGTAAGGAAATATTAAGTGTGCCTGTTATATGGCTTTCAAGTCATAAAGCCACTGTAAGGAAAAAGTTGTTAGAGGAAAATTTAAAGGTCTATCTAGCATCAATTATTAAGAGAGAATAAAACACACAGCTCTTTTGATACCAGATGATGTAGTGGATGGTAGTCTAGTGTCGGTCTGTTATGGAGGTAATTATGAGTAGTAATTTCCCCTCCCAACACACAATTATTATTACTATTTTGGGACAATAACTTAACCCAACTTTTAGGGAATGTAGCGGGGTGTTTATGCGTATGGCATTATTGTGATGAATGTTTAATGGAAAATTTTGGTTCATCAATTGATTAATAAAGCTTATAAATGCTGCAGTAAACAATAAAAGGCTTAGGAAAGAAAAGGATTCCTAAAATGTTTGCTGATTTCCAGGGTTTAAAGGCAATAATTGTACAATAAAAAAATCTTAAAGTGAAAAAGATGATAAATATATTAAATAATAGTCAGCATCACTTAATAAAAAACTTACCTCCTAACTTTCTATTCAGTTCAATGTTTATCATTTAGAAAAATGAAGACTAGGAACCATAAGTACACTAAACCAAATATTTTAAAGAATCTTCAAATCATACCGAAAATGTTACCATAATTGAACATAAACAATTTGGGCAGAAGCGTCGCATTCAATCAGTTACTTGGAAAAATCAGCCTAGTAAACAAGGAAGATCTTTATCCTGGATTCAAACAGACCTGATTTCAATAATTGGCTCTGCTCTGTGTTATTGATAGAGGAGAACAATTAAATCAACCATAATCTCTACCTACAGTGTAACAGTGAAAACTATGAATTCCAAGTGATCTGCAGGTAAAAACATTTGTCCCCCAAACAATCACATAGGTGCTATATCCCATGCCAGTGTAGAGAAATTGGCAGGATTTTGCAAAAGGAAAGGTACGTGAAAGGGTACAGGCAGTGTTAGAGCCCAGATGACCTTAACAAGAGTATTAGGAAGAGAAGAGCTTATCCTGAGTGGAAACTGACATAGGACATCTGACACATGACAGAGCACAACACTGGCAACAGGCAGTCAGGGGGAAGGAACTTGGGAAGAGAATGAAGTCAATGGTTGCAATCTTGGGAAGATGCTGCTTTTGGAGGAGAGAGAACAAAGTAGGTGGTGAAGGTGACGATTGTCCTTGAAGGTGGCAGTGGGTAGAGAAAAGAAGCGAGGCTGATGATAAGAAGCTTGCACAGTGGCTCACGCCTGTAATCCCAGCCCTTTGGGATGCCAAGGAGGGTGAATCTTGAGGTCAAGAGATCGAGACCATCCTGCCGAACATCGTGAAACTAAAAATAAAATCAGAAGGAGACTCCATCTTAAAAAAAAAAAAAGGGGGAAATCAGATATCAAGAAAGAATCAGGACCAGCCTACAGGCTGGCTGCTGGCCACCCACACACAGCCTACGTGGTGCTCCTTGGAGGACCATGTGAGCCAGAAGACAAGGCTGTAAGTCATGAGTAGATGTCAAACCCTTTGTTCCCAGATTAGCTGGGTTCAAGGTGGCATGGTCAGAGTCCTCAGAAGTATGTGTCTTCCCTAACTGTGCAGCCACACACTGTCTATTTGTTCCAGTCAGGAGTGACAGAGCAGAAAATATATTCGGAAGATATAGCCTTAAGAGCTTCAACTTTCCCACCTCAGAATTTATCTTCTGAGATAACTCTTCATCCATATGCCTATTCTTTTACCCCTGACTCTACACAAAATGCTTGCTCAGCACCTGCTCCCAGTATGAGTATAACCAACTCAGTTGTTACCAAGGTTTTCAAACAGTGAAGCTCCAAAAGGATTCCATGTGCCATTTCCACAAGAAACAAAACTCTGTTTAAGAAACAAATGATGAGGAGGAAAAAAAAGTGTGATGAGCAAAAGTTTGACGGTAAAAGGGCTGATGGAACCATATCATCTGAGACAAAATCAACTAAACATTCACACCATTAGTGCATTCATGCCGAGGATAGTTTGAAATCAGATGGTTAATATTATAAACAAACAGACAGGAGTCAGTCATGATGGCTCATACCTTTAATAATAGCATTTTGAGAGTCTGAGGCGGTAAGATCGTCTGAGTCCAGGAGTTAGAGACCCACCTGGGCAATATAGTGAGACTCCATCTCTACAAAAAAATAAAAATATTAGCTGGGCATGGAGGTGCAGGCCTGTAGTCTTAGCTACTCAGGAGGCTGAGACGGGAGGATCCCTTGAGCCTGGGAACTTGAGACTGCAGTGAGACATGATCTAACCACTACCCTGTAGCCTAGGCAGCAAAAACCAAACAGGAAATACAGAACCCCTGCAAAAAGTAGGTCTTCCACCAAATCCGAATTTGAATTTATCAGGTTGGATTTTCCTCAACTACAAGGTCCAGAGAACAATAATATGTCAGAGATACAAAAGCAGCCCAAGTGGGGATCGGGCTACTCCACTCGGACTAATGTTTGTCTTCTCAGAGAAGTGGTGAAATCAGCTGACATATTCTTAGAGGGTGAAAGGGTGGTGAAAAACAATTATCCAAATGAATCTATAACTTCCAATGCTGCTACCAACTCCCCTTCCTGTACAAGGGTTATCCTGGACACCAGTGGTGATGCTATTTGGCAGACATAACTTATAGCACTGTCTCCAATCCCTAAAAATGGTACTTCCATGCTAAACCCAGGAACCTATGAAGACAATTGCTTCATCAGCAGATCCTAAAGTTGTTAGTGTATAATTTTTTCAAGTTTTATCTTTAGTTCCTTCCTATAACAAAGGAAAACACATTATTCACCATGTGAAAATGTCTGAAGCATCACATGCTAGCAACCTTGAACAAAATGAAGCCTCAAGGAGAAAAAAAAAAAAAGAAAGACAAGTTTTAAATCGAAATATGAAAGTCTAAATCGCATTACAACTTCTGATAGCCCAAAAGTCACCAAAAATTGAAGATGTCAAGGAGTTTCCCAACCTGACAGCTACATCTGAAAGAAGAGAGAGTTGAGTCACCAAATTTCAATCTAAACAGCAGCCATGGAATAATTTTTTAAATGGTTTAAAGAAGAGCCAGATTTCAGTATGACTGGGTTTGGGGAAAATGCTGAGGTCAATGAAAAAGCAGCAGCACTCGCAGCGTGCATACCGGTGGTGTTCTCAGCGGAGCCCTGTGAGCCCTTTCCAGAGAAGCCGCGTGGGTCAGGTGGGGAGGCTCCCCACACAAGCCCTTGCACCACAGCAACCCCTTGAAGAAGAAGGGGAAACAGAGGGAGGCTCCCAAGGCCAAGAAGCCAACCTCACTAAAGATTATGTTGCAAGAACAGCGAGACAAAGCAGAAGCATCTCCAAGAAAATGCCAGGAGCCCAGCTTTTGCCAGTTATAATACACAAAGTCAAGGAGGTGGACCCCTCAGATCCAGGGGGACAGACATCTCTGTCCCCTGCATTCCTGTGGCCCAGGGCAGGACAGAAGGGCAGTGGGACACAGGACTCCAGAGGGACGCTGCAGCTTCCTTGCTCCCAACCACTCTGCCTTTGCCAAGATTCAGAGCTGCAGGTTCGGGATCCCTGCAGCCACAGGCTCGGTGAGGAAATGGAAGCCTGTGTGACTGCGCCTGCTTCAATAACTGGTTCCTTTCCTAGACCGTATGTGCCAGAAAGATCCAGCCAAAACCAAGACCAAAGGCTGACTTGTGTAAGGACTGAGAGACGTTTTCAAACATCTGGAGCTGAAAAAGTTGAAATGCATCGTTTCTCCCAGATGTGAGATGGTGCACAGGAAAGGTGGGCTAGGGGACAGTGTGCACATCACCATTGATGAGGCCTGAGAGCAGAGCACTCCTTTTGTGTTTGCTCTCAACCACAAAGCTCTGCGAGGAGTTTGAAGAAAGCGGATCCTGTCAGCGTGGTGGGGAATCTTCAGCTACCATGGGGCCCTGGACTAGTTTCACAAGAGCAGAGGATGGAGCCTGGCAGGTGTGGAAGGCCAGGCTAGAGAATGTGCAAGGGGACCTCAACCCCTCCAGCCCATTGCACAAGGCTCCAGCTGCTCTGCAGAAGACAGAAAAAAGAACCACACTGCATGGAACTCTGGAAATAAAACATCTGGAAGTCAGCAACTGATCTGCACTAAAGCTACAAGAATCCCTGAAGGCTTCAACCTCCCAGATGATGAACTTGAATTTATAAAAAGAGAGTTATTCCCTGTGTGCCTGTGTAACTGGGGTAAAGATAAGAAGGTTTGAAACAGCTTTGGTGCTTTTTCTTCTTCTTGGTTCTTCATCGACCTGATGTACTTGGTATGACTGTTGAATGTGGAAATTAACTAGCCTAAAAGGGCAAGTGAAGCAGCACCTGTAGGCCTTCCATGCTGCGAGCCCATCCAATGGTCACTCAGATACTTTGGGGAAAACCTCTAAAGGGCTGGTGATGCAGCTTTGGCTTTGTGACCACACTGTGGACCTGCAAAACCCTGGAAAATATGGGCGTTAGAATACCCTGGCTGCTAAGGAATCTCACACTCCGAAGCAGAATAGCCGAACCAAGTGAGCGAGTTTGCAGAAAGCAGGTACTGAGCTCCTGCCTGCCGGGGTGGTCATGGGAATGCCCTCCCCTCCTAGGTGAGAGCACAGTCCTGCAGGGAGCCACACAGCAGAGGCTGCAGGGATACCGATGACGGAGCATGAGGGCTGTGGGGGAAAAGCCTTCCTCAGGAGACACAGCTTTTCAAAGTAAAGATGTGGGGATAGTTGGAGGATTTTGTTGTTGTTGTTGTTGTTGTTGTTGTTGTTAATTATACTTCAAGTTCGGGGATATATGTGGAGGGCGCGCAGGTTTGTTACACAGGTTTACACGTGCCATGGTGGTTTGCTGCACCCATCAAGCCATCACCTATATTAGGTATTTCTCTTAATGCTATCCCTCCCCTAACTCTGCACCCCCTGACAGGCCCCCATGTGTGATGTTCCCCTCCCTGTGTCCATGTGTTCTCATTGTTCAACTCCCTCTTATGAGTGAGAACACGCGGTGTTTGGTTTTCTGTTCTTGTGTTAGTTTGCTGAGAATGATGGTTTCCAGCTTCATCCATGTCCCTGAAAAGGACATGAACACATCCATTTTTATGGCTACGTAGTATTCCATAGTATATATGTGCCACATTTTCTTAATCCAGTCTATCATTGATGGGCATTTGGGTTGGTTCCAAGTCTTTGCTATTATGAACAGTGCTGCAGTAAACATACGTGTGCATGTGTCTTTATAGTTGTATGATTTATAAACCTTTGGATATATACCCAGTAATGGGATTCCTGGATCAAATGGTATTTCTGGTTCTAGATCCTTGAGGAATTGCCACACTGTCTTCCACAGTGATTGAACTAATTTACGCTCCCACCAACAGTGTAAAAGCGTTCCTATTTCTCCACATCCTCTCCAGCATCTGTTGTTTCCTGACTTTTTAATGATAGCCATTCTAATTGTCATGAGATGGTATCTCATTAAGACCTAAAACCATAAAAACCCTAGAAGAAAACCTAGGCAATACCATTCAGGACATAGACGTGGGCAAAGACTTCATGATTAAAACACCAGAAGCAATGGCAACAAAAGCCAAAATTGATAAATGGGATCTAATTAAACTAAAGGGCTTCTGCACAGCAGAAGAAACTGTCATCAGAGTGAACAGGCACCCAAAAGAATTTTGTCTATTTCCTTTCATTATGTATTCAGTTTGTATGCATAGTTTTTTTTTTCTGAAAGGACATGTCAAAATAGAAGAATAGCAATGAAGACTGTGTCCATTTTATGACATCCTATAATTTGCCAAAGCAGCAGTTGTTTATTCTCTGTGCAGGTACAGACAATACACTAAATAATTAATGGAAATCATTTTTATTTTGCTTAATTTACATTTTATCTAGAAAATACAAATTAAGATGGAAATGTTTTTAAAGTCTAACATATCTAAATTAAACCACACCATGTGACTCCAACTCCTGTTTATCACAGTATAGTGTAAAAACATTAAAAACCTTCTTGCCAAAATTTAGTGACAAGTGAAATAAAAGAAAAACACATTTTATGTGTCCGTATTAAAAACAATATGCACCTAATAAAATCTTAGATTAGAATAAAATAGGTGTAAGAGGCCAGGCATGGTGGTGCATGCCTGTCATCCCAGCACTTTGGGAAGTCGAGGCTGGAGGATTTCTTGTGCCCAGGAATTCAAGACCAGCCTGGACAATATAGCAAGACTCGGTTTCTACCAAAAAAATAAATAAATAAATAGATAATAGCTGGATGTTCTGGTGCATGCCTGTAGTCTCAGCTACTTGGGAGTCTGGGGTGGGAGGACCACTTGAGCCCAGGAGGATGAGGCTGCAGTGAGCGATAGTCACAGCATAAATAAAGCAAATGCAAAGCAAAAAAAAAAAAGCAGGGGTTGCAATCCTGGTATCTGGTAAAACAGACTTTAAACCTTCAACGATCAAAAAAGACACAGAAGGGCATTACATAAGGGCAAAGGGATCAATGCAACAAGAAGAGCTAACTATCCTAAATATATATATGCACCCAATACAGGAGCACCCAGATTAATAAAGCAAGTTTTAGAGACTTACAGAGAGACTTAGGCACCCACATAATAATAGTAATAATAGTAGGGGACTTTAACACCCCACTATCAATATTAGATCAGTCAGAAAATTAATATAATCAGAGAAGAAGTCACAATATTGACTTAGAGAAAAAGAAAGATGTTACCCTTATGTATTTCTTTATATTTTTCATCCAGAGAAATAAGTTTAACACCAATCTAAGTTGAGATTTTACTTTTTTGTAATTTAATTTTATTAAATATATTTATTTAAGAGGAGAAAGAAACCACTAAGCTGAAATTAACTGATTTTGCTGTCTTGGTATGAAGTCAGACACAAAGTCTTCACTAAGTGTTATGAAGGGAAAAATGGTTCCAATAATATCATCATTTTAATTCTGCAACATCAAACATTGATTTGAGATTGTAGTTGATTTTCCTTCTTCCAAAAATGTTCAAATACCTACCATCATCAAATGTTATAGTATAGTTGACTTTCAATATGATGAATAATATATAACATTCCTGGAGAGTGCACTATGTATGAAATTATATTCTAACCATCTTTTCTATATTAATATAATATGCACAAATATCTATGAGGAAAATAATATTAAAATCCCTATTTTATAGATTTAAAAGCAAAGGCAAAAAGTTATAAATGGTAGGGGAGCTGAGATTTGAACTTTATCAGATGTTTCAGTTCTTCTTTATGTGTTTTACCATTAACCATACGGATTCTCTGTTATGATTATTGTCATTTTTGGCCAAAAGCAAAATAAATAAATGTGCCTTTCTTTAAAGTTCCAATTCTCCTTAAGGTCTAGATAGTGAACTGTTTTTTCCACTTGGTTTTTAGAAACAACTTATTATTAGTCATTTTGTCTTAACGAAATTTTATTCAGATGGTTCTCATTTTCTACGAAAGAATAGAAAGCAAGATAAAAAGTGGTTCAGACATTAATTGTACACTTAAAAATTACCAAACTGCAGAAGTAGAGGAAAGAATTGTCAAAAACAGATGGCAGGAGAAATTGAGCCCACAGGCTGAGTTTGCCAATCTCTGAGTTAAACTAATGAATCATGGGCGGCTGACAAATGCAGGTAATTTATTTCGGTATTCGTTAATAACATGTTTACACAAAGTTATAGAAAAGCATGAAGAGTTAATCTGAGGAATCTCTCTATGAATTTTGCTCTATCTACTGATTGTCATATAGATATGCTTTATTTATTCATTAAATCACCCACCTGGACATTTATTGTTGCATATACTACTAAGTTTCTTACATGTTTCTATTTTGGCCTACTGTAAAATCATCTACCATCATATTTTATTTTATTCAGATGGCTCTCATTTTCTAGGAAAGAATAGAAAGCAAGATAAAAAGTGGTTCAGATATTAATTGTATACTTAAAAATTACTAAACTGCAGATGTAGAGGAAAGAATTGTCAAAAACAGATGGCAGGATAAATCGAGCCCACAGGCTGGGTTTGCCAATTTCCAAGTTCAACTAATGAATCATTGGCAGGTGATAAATGCAGGTAATTTATTTCAGTATCGTTAACAACATGTTTACACAAAGTTATAGAAAAGCATGAAGAGTTAATCTGAAGAATCTCTCTATGAATTTTGCTCTGTCTACTGATTGTCATGTAAATGTGTTTTATTTATGCACTAAGTCACCCACCTGGGCATTTATTGTTGTACCTACTGAGTTTCATACATATTTTTGCTTTGGTATACTGTAAAATCAGCCACCAGCATACGTGTTTTAAATTTGTACTTAGATTACTGAAATAACTGAACAGCATTTGGTTATAAACATAGTACCTTTATATCTTTGAATGTTCACCGGTGAGGTGGGGAGAGGCATAACATCATTATAATTAGAATTACTAGATGCCTAGATTAAAAATTGACAAGACAAAATACATAATAAATTGACCCTGCAGGAGAATTCATTTCATAGTCAAGGGAAATAAATTTAATAATGCATCCTTATGAATAGCTTAAGGCTCACAGATAATTTACTTTGGTTTTAGCCATTTCTGTAGTTTACTAGGATCCCCTATTTTATGCCCTCCATCTTGTGTGTTTTTCTTTTCCTTCCCATTTCTTTGCTCTCTCACAACATCCAATCATCATTTTCTTCTCTCATCCCTGCCATTACTGTCACCTCTACATTTCTACCCTCCACTCCTGTCTGCAAGGAAAATCCTCTTGCATCGTCTCCCTCCTTTTGTTTAACTTTAAAACATAGACATTGTAATCCTTACAGGTAGAGTTTAGTCTTTTGTAGAATGCAAATTGGAAATTACAAAAATATTGTTTCATTCAATTGCTAACATATATCAATAATTACATAAAGGGTTCATCTTGGATTCAGAAATTTATTATAAAATGGCATAATTTCTTTTCATGAGACCTAAATCCTTTTTATGTCTTTCAACAATTAATCACATTAAATTTATAAAGGAAATATAATATGCCATGTATATGTTTATTAATCAGTGCTTAGTATGGTTACATTTTCTAACATCCTTTGAATGTCTCACTGTGACTAATTCTTACATCAGACTCTAATATGGGCAGTGACTCGTGGAGACAAGAGAAGAGGAGTCAAGGGACTGATTTTGATCAGTTGGTGGTTTAAAGCCCTAAGATGGTATTTATATATTTCATCACTGCCACCTACCAACACCAAAGGAAAGGGGTTTGCCATTATATCCCTCTTTGACATAAAATTTTCATGGATCTCTTCATCCTACTCAATTAAACAGTCTGTTGATAATAAGATAAGATTTGGAAGAGATGGAAAATGAAGCTTCTCATATTCAAATCTTTCCAGTTAAAAGTCTCAAAATGTTGTAAGACGGGAAGTGACCTTAGCGATATCATCCTTTCTGCTTCTTTTGCCAATGAGAAACTAAAATATGCAGGCTGATTCTTTTGTTCACAGCCTCACTGTTCTTTGATGGAAGAACTGAGTCTTGGACCTAGTCTTCCAAATCCTTATACAAAATAGAGCAGGGAGGAGCTCTGAAAGTGCTTTGTGTATATTGGGGCTGTCTATTTCGGCAGTAAACATACTAAAGGAAGGCATTCATTGGATAGTGTTAAAAATACCCATCCCACTCTTTAACGGTTTATTGTGGAAACATAAGGAAGGACGGCCCACACATGGTAAATCAGTCTTCTTTCTGAATACTGACACAAGTGATCTGAAATCAGTGTGGATGTCACTGTTGGTGTTTAGCCTTCTTTAGAAAATGTAAACCTTGAAAGACCAAGGAAAGGCATTGCCATAGCAATTTTAAGATTTTCCCTGTTGGTTTCCTGCCATATTCTTTAAAAAATGAGCTCAGAGCTAATCAGAGTAGTCCTCAGGGGCAGGTAGGAATAAAATCTGTGCCTAAATGAAAATCTAGGGATAAATAATGAGGAGTTATATTCCCAAGATACTCCCACTGCAGAAAACTGCTGTGGAAACCTACCTATATAATACCGGAAAACAAAAATGTAATGAATTTTGTGTAGATCAGAAAGTAACAAAAGGTGAACACTAACATCTTGTAGATTTCTTGTTTGAAATAAAATTGCCATTCATTTCTTACCAAGCATTATTATTTCAGTTTCAATGTTCTTACTTCTCCCTTTGTAAATTATATTTAAATCTGTGAAATTAATTTAAATACACAACAGCTTCTTTGTAAACAGCTAAGTTGAATATTTTTTCAATAAAAAAAGAAGTAAGGAAGGGGAACATCACACACCGGGGCCTATCATGGGAAGGGGGGAGGGGGGAGGGATTGCATTGGGAGTTATACCTGATGTAAACGACGAGTTGATGGGTGCTGACGAGTTGATGGGTGCAGCACACCAACATGGCACAAGTATACATATGTAACAAACCTGCACGTTATGCACATGTACCCTAGAACTCAAAGTATAATAATAAAAAAAAAAGAAGTAACTAATTTTAATTATAAAATAGTTGAAAAGGCTTATTGGAATAAAGAAAAATAAAATAAAGTTAAACGACTGTGTTGTTTTTAAGAGTTTATTTTGCAGTAGTTGCTTACTTCAAAGTATTTTTAAAATAAAAAATCATTAACATAAAAATTGGTCCATTCAAATGGAGAGGAAATTTTCCAAGCAGCATTAATTCTACAACCCAAACTCACAAAATATCCTCCATCTTTTTCCTAAAAATGGTATTAAAATGCTTTCTACATTTAACAGTGTTTGTTAACATGCTTGTTTTATTTCAGAATGATATATGAATGGTTCATTTATTTATATTTTTATAAAGACAGAGAGACATTTTGGTGTGAAAGGTAGATCCTAGAGAAGTAAAAATGTCTAATTCTGTTATTACCCACCATGATCCTAGAGCTAGAAGAGTGTAATTTTATTCTTCCCTTCAATGACTTCTCACACTTGCTTGTTATGGCTTCCAGGTTCCGCCAGCAGACTTAGAATTACTGACTATAACAAAGATGATAATCGTATTTTTTGGGTAAACAATAAACAAACAAACAAACAATAATACCAGTTGAAGAAGGGGACAGATTTGAAAATTGTTCGAGTGACAATTAAAATTGACTATAATCAATTTTCCATGAAACCTTTGTGATTCCAAAGACTCTGTCTTGTTTTGTTTTGTTTTCTTATCTCATGTGGATTTAGAAAGAGAAAATCAGCAAACCTATTGCTTTCAGAGGGTACAGCGAGTTGTAATAGGGAGCCGGTGACAGTTCTGATAGGCTGGCAAACATTTCCTGACCTGAGCAAGTCTTTAACCTTTCTGCTTCTTTAGGACAATGGGTGAAATGGATCAGAAAGTAAAATGTTTACTTAAATATCTATAATACGTTCAAATTTTTAGGCAGTCTCCACAGATACGCATATATGGTCAGTAACTCTTATCTGAATATTATGGTTATATCCAAATAATAATCTTCATAAGATATCTAGAATGTTTCCTTTCTTTCACATTTTAAGAACACTTGTGGCTTTTCCTTTTAAATACTTAAAAGATTTTTTTTTTAACATGTAACAGTTCATTACTAAATTTCATGAAACCAAACTTTTCTTAATAGATACATTGAGGGAGAAAGTCTTTATTTCTCCACCAAGTTCAATAGCTTTTCTACTACAATATAAAAGTTGCTAACATATTTATGCACAAGGTATTTTGTGTTTAAAGTTAATGTTAGAAGTTGACTTCAAATTGTCATTGTCTTAGCATATGTGAAGCAGAATTGGGAACAGGGAAAATTCCATTATAAAAAGCTCTTGATTAATACACATAAAGTCATAAAAATGCATCATGATTCTTATTATGCATGGAAAGTATGCTTTCTGGGAAACAAATTAGTTTGTAATATCTTTCAAAAATTATGAAGTGTGCTCAGAGACATATTAAAAAATCTGACAGTAAAATGAAATACATTTAATGAAGCATATCATGGATGTTAAACTGAAAGCCATACCAGCTTTATTGTTGTTGGAGGCAATAGCTGCCTGATGTTGGGATATTAATTCCCAGTAAAGCTGGCATTCTGAAGTAAAGAAAAATGTTAAAGAATCTTAGACGCATCTCTGATGATATGCTTATTAGTCCACTTACTCTATTTGAGATAGATTGATTATACTTTCCCTTTTGAATCTATTTAGTTTATGTGTTTGATTGCTAGAAGTTGATTTTTGTATACCTGTCACACAAATTCTAAGAGAGGCTGGTGGAAAAAATCATCAGAAATGTTGCATCAGACTACATTGATGTTGAGCATTTCCTATTTCTTACTGTATAGGCTATATAATCAGTCTAGTGACAATTGTTTGGTCTGCAAACATAGACATTTAATAACTATTCAGTCTAAGAAAATGTTCAAGCTCAAATTTGATCATGAAAACAAAGAAACCTAAATTTGAAAACAAAAGCAAAGGGATCATTGTGAAATTAAAACACAAGTGAAGACTGGATGCATTCAGTGATAGCCATTTATTTTAGTGGAAATATTTATTTTAATGTACAGTTTTTGATGATTTTTTCCTGAAAGGAATTTGATTTTTACTCTACATAGAAGACATAAAAATTAGAGGATGAGTTAAAATGTCAGTTGTATATTCTGGATGCAGTTAGTTTACAGTTAAAGGAAGGAAGGAGGGAAGAAAGGAAGGAAAGAGACATCTGGAATTCAGGTTTTTGCAAACCATCACCTTGCAGAACTCTGTCTCAATCTTCTGGTTACAGGTTATTGTGTTTGTGATGATTATGTGGAGAGACGGGGTAAGCTCAACATCAGGTCCATCTTTTACTACATCATGATCTTCTCAGGTTGGCTCATCTTGCTCTGTCTCATTTACCAGCAATCCAAAGCGAGATAATATTAGTACATGTCCTATGTGGATGATGTGAAAGTTAAATGAGAAAATACAAATGAAATGATCACCGTAGAGCTTTGCATCTATTGATAAATGCTCATGAGTTTTTGTAGTGGAAAATAGGCAATTAATTAAGAAAGTGATATAAAATAGTAATATTAAATGAGTCAAATATATGTTAGAAGCATTTTGAAAAGAGAATATTAATAAAAGTTCACATTTTTCCACTGACAAAAATAAGTCATCATAAAATGTTTAAAACAACCATTTAACTTTAAGAAACCATATTTGACTCCTTTTCCTTTGTTTTTCTTTTTTTGTTTATCCCTCTGAGTATTTGATGGGCCGTACAAATACAAATGTTTTCACTAGAAAACTACAAGTTTGTACTTTATGGATCAAAAGAGGTATGCCAGTATCAGGTTCAACACTGATTTAACCTGATTTAATACAGAATTTTAAAAAGAATTAAATTTGAATATTTAAGTAAAATTTTACATTTGGCCATGAATTATGCCCTCTTTCCTTATTCATACACACTAAATCTTTGTAATTGAAGATCTTACTTTAATTCTTTGTAACTAACTGAGAAAAGAGGTTAACATAATCTACAGAAGGTCAGGGAATCAAAAGAAGACTGACAATTTAGTGAACTCCAGCCTAAGTAAAAACAAACAGAATCCAAAAGTTTTCAATAACATACACCAGTGTGGAGAAGTTCATCAATTTGGGTTTTATAATTTCATGCTTTTAGTTATGTTCATATCCAGCCTCTTCAATATTTTTATTAATTACATCAAAATAAATATATACATAAGATCTAAGAAACTGAAAGAGAGGGAACACGGAGGAATTCTTTCTTGTTCTATTTTCAGTTGTGATACTCAGGAGAAGAGGGACACTCTGTGTTAGAATACAAAATAGTGATATTAAAAAAGAGAAAGAAATGAAGCACTTATGGCCTCCTGGGTATATTCTTAAAAGACAAAGTAGAACAGGAGTCAGAATATTTTGGTCTGAGAAACTGCCTTGAAAATTAATGTTAAAGGCTGGGCGCGGTGGCTCAAGCCTGTAATCCCAGCGCTTTGGGAGGCCGAGATGGGCGGATCACGAGGTCAGGAGATCGAGACCATCCTGGCGAACACAGTGAAACCCCGTCTCTACTAAACTACAAAAAACTAGCTGGGCAAGGTGGCAGGCGCCTGTAGTCCCAGCTACTCCGGAGGCTGAGGCAGGAGAATGGCGGGAATCCGGGAGGCGGAGCTTGCAGTGAGCCGAGATTGCGCCACTCACTCCAGCCTGGGCTACAGAGCGAGACTCCGTCTCAAAAAAAAAAAAAAAAGAAAAAGAAAAGAAGGGAAGGGAAGGGAAGGGAAGGGAGGGAAGGGAAGGGAAGGGAGGGAAGGGAAGGGAAGGGAAGGAAGGGAAGGGAAGGGGGAAGGAAGGAAGGAAAGGAAGAAAGAAAGAAAAAGGAAGAAAGAAAAGAAGAAAGAAAGACAAGAAAGACAACACTATGTGTGTCACTTACATTGGCAATGATATCTGGTTGACAATTAATATATAGAAAACATTTGTGTATCACAAAATTTTTCCTCTGAAATGGATTCTGTTAGTTGAAAATAGATGCTATTCCTATGAAATATAATTAGTAGCAGGAATTAATATATTTTGTAAAAGCTTATATATATAATGTCCATCAACTAAATTATAATGTTCCCTTTTTATGTTCGTTTTTTAAAATAAAACAAGATAAATATTGAATAATTTGTCAATTGTAAATTTCTTCAATTAAATTAGTAAACACTATCATACAACTTATCCAAAAAAATTAGAAGACTCATTCATTCCATCATCTTTCTAATACATTTTCCATGGAAACAATACTCATCAGCATTTGATACTGTATGTTTAGATTTTTAATTATCATTTAACTAAAGACTCTGACATTACTTCTTTTATATTTTTAGAGAGTTTTCAATATAATTTTCCTTTGGGAGATCAGAATCATGCTGGTGTCACAGTAAAGCTGATGGCCTTCCGTTTAGTGGACTGTTACCTTTCTCTCAACTTCAGCTATTTGCTGCTTTCTCAGTATAGCAGTTTACTGCCTCTTCAGAGGGACTCTGCCTGTCAAACCAAACCTTTTTGTAAAGTTCACAAATTGATATAGTCCACAGAAGTAACACTTTGTTTCTCAGCAAGGGAATTTTCTAGGTAACTCGAAGGCGTCCATTTGGCGTCTACTTTACAAATTTTTTTCCACAGTAAATAAGCATTAGTGAAATTAATACTTTGAAATGGCACCATGGATTAATATATAATAAACCTCCAAAAGCATGATGTACTTCTAATAAGATTTCTTATCTGTTTATGTGGATACTTCACAGCACAAAATGAAAAAAAGAAAAAGAAATTACTGAGGATAAATTTTGCTAGCTATTAGCGTATTCTGGAAGATATAGTTTTTAATGTTTTTAAGTTGATACATCCATTGATATAGCCTAAACTATACAGCCATCTTTAGATAATATGGTCAAGTATACAGAACAGTGCATGCTTTTGATCCAGGCAGAACTGGTAAACAGCTTTCAATATGATTTTTTAAAATACTCCTCAGCTTCCTGGTGGTTTCCTATTAACTACAGACAAGTCTAAACTCCGTAGCATGACCTACAAGGTTATTCATGAAAGTGATTCCAATATGCCTTAGCCTTTCTTCCAGTAATCCTTCATAAACCAGCCACACACTCACATTAATTACCGGGATGGTCAAGTGATTTACACCAAAGCAGGAAGATTTTTGAAAGCAAGGCAAATACAAATAAAGTGGAAATAACAGGCATGGATTTGAACTGTCTGAGAAAACTGTGACATTTGCTCACTTTAATCATATATGACTATTCTGCTCTTCTGTGGCCATAGGCACACTTCTTGGTGCTAGCATATATGAATGGACATGCAGTGTCAGTACCCTTCATCAGAAGACTGACATGTCCATCAACATTTAGAAACTAGATTAAAAAGTGCTAGAATCTGCAAAATCTAGAAGGCAGAGAAGAAGAACACGTATGTCCAACTGGGTAATAAACAACATAAAAGCCCTCAGTACAGGACCTCACTCATATCAAATATCCTATAGTTATTGAAATTTATTGGTAACAGGACTTGTGTCTTCTAGTCCTGACTCTGCCTCATATTAGCTGGATGACCTTCACTAAGTCATTAAAACTTTTTAAAGATACAAGTAACTTGATTGTTAAAAGTATGGATAATATAAAGTGGTCTTTCTATGTTGATGCAAAAGAAAGCAGGAGCTTATTTATATAAGTACATTGTATATTTCATGTTAGTTACAAAATTCTATGTGTATATCCATAGCTAGCTATCTATAGCTGCATAACATTTCCAGGTATTTTAATTATGGATAAAATTGTATATTTCTGAGGATAGTAAATGCAAAGCCTGTTTTCTTTTTTCTAGAGTATTTTTTGTTCATTTAAAATAAATGTCAGATGAACTTAGAATGCCAAGTATAATTATGGGTCAATATTTCATTTATTTGACTTAGTTTTTCTCTAGCTTTTCTATTTGTTTTATCCATGCTATGGATATCTTATGGCATTTAAGATGAGATATTTACAGCAAGGAATGTTTCCCTTCCTCTCTTGATATTTCTTCCTCTAGGAGAGTTGTTTACTAAGCCTGTCTAAACTCAGTCTGTATCATGTCTCAGCCTTTATTCCTCCCATTGATGTGACATTTGTTACCTGGTTAGTTGATCAAAGTCCTCCTTTGTGAGTGGGTGGCGTTAATTTCCACCCTCCTTCGTGAGTGGGTGGAGTGGTGGAGTTACAGTATTGAACATTCCAGGAGGATTAATTTGTTTTTTCAGCTAGTTTTACAAAGACCAAGATGTAATTGGGTGAGACATAATTGCTTTGTAATCTTTTCTTTAAGTGGTTTGTCTTAACATGACTTCTCTTGTGGATAGGAGAGACTGAGGTCATTCTGTCCAAACCACTCAGGGTGGATATTATGCTCATACGGCCTTAAAATTGTTATGCTTGGATGCTACCATTTTAAATATTCTAAGACTTTGCCACAGGATTGTTAAATATTTTGAATATCTACTCTGCCTCAAGTAACATTTTTTATCTTAGTCTTTACAAGTTATGAGTCATAATTTTCATTTTCTATCTATTGATAATTTTTGTTGTTGTTGTTGTCGTTCCTTACTTAATAATGAGTTCATTACTCAGGCAGGGAAATGAAGAACTCTTTATTGACTCCACTGGAAACCCCAGGGCTGTCATGTCACACTAATCCAGGGATTACCACTATACTGTCTTTTATGATAAATGTACTCCCTGGAGCACAAGTATGCAAAATCCCAACAAATACGTCAAATGAAAAATTACCTGTCTATTTTAGTACAAATGAGTATATTGAATTGCTCTTTAAAGATTTAAAAATGATTTTATAAATCCATAATTAATTCTGAACATTTGTGTCAATTCCTTTTGTCCATGTCTTTATCTTCAGAGAAATTAAGTTAAACAGAAATAAGCAACTGGAATTGCTAAACTATACACACACATTATCTCTTCAAACCACAATTATTCACTTCAAGGCAGCATGTATTAAAGACACTGGAATATGATAAATCAGGCCTATTGTTCTACTCCCTGAGTATTGCGGGATCTTGAGTTGCTGGCATTTGTGAAATGAAAAGGAAGAGTTGTATCTGAATCTTAGCTTGAATTTGCCCTGTACCGCAAACATCATCCTCTCTGACAAAAAGCAAACGAACTTCACGAATGACCTTATCTTAATCCCCCTCCTCCTAGTTGTTTTTAACTAGCTTTGTCTTCAAACCTGCCTTTGACACCTGTTTTAATTCAGTATAATCTTTCCAAAAATATCGGGAATTGTGAAGATAAGAAATCATACAGTATGAATTTTTCCCACGTTCTACACACTACAGAGAGTACTCTTATTATAGAGAGTATGCACGCATACACACATACACACACACATAAAAGGACAGTGAACACAGTCTCTGTCCTCAAGAAATCCATTGTCTATTTGTGTATTAGTCCATTTTCACACTGCTGATAAAGACATACATGAGACTGGATAATTTACAAAGAAAAAGAGGTTTAGTGGAACACAGTTCCATGTGGCTAGGGAAGCCTCACAATCATGATAGAAGGCAAAAGGCACATCTTACATGATAGCAGGCAAGAGAGAGTGAGAGCCAAGTGAAAGGGGAAACCCTATATAAAACCATCAGACCTCATGAGACTTACCCACCACCAAGAGAACAGTATGGGGGAAATCTCCTCCATGATTCCATTATCTTCCACTGGGTCCCTCCCACAACACATGGGAATTATGGGAGCTACAATTCAAGATAAGATTTGGGTGGGGACACAGCCAAACCATGTCATGCCTAAACACACAAGCACATCACAGTTAGCAGAGAAAGAACTGAGAATTAGCTTACTCTAGGGAATATCATCTACTTCTGCTTTGCTAATTGTGTATGTCAACTTTGTAGACCCATGTGACCAGAGTAAGATGGCAGGCATGTACACCTAAGTGAAGGTTTAAAAAGTAATTGATCAATAAAGTGATTTAATAACCTGTGTGTGAAATTTAGGAATACATCTATGCACATGTTTATGTGAGTATGTATTCATTTTTCTGTGCCCAATCAGCCAAGTGATTCTTACCAGACTATTTCTCACGTTCCTATTTCATTGATACCAATTAATTAATTAATTTCAAAAGGAAAATAAAACAAAATCGACAAATAAGAAGCCTCAAAGATTCCATAGAGAAAAAATAGGGCAACCTCCATAATTCCTTTCATTCATTATACAAAGGATTGCAACTATACTCCAGCAAATATATTTCCAGAAAACTCCCAGGCAATACCTGTATAATAAATTGCTCCTCAAGGATTTAAGAATAATTTTATTCGTCCATAACTAATTCCGAACATTTATGTTAACTCTTTTTGTCCACGTTTTTATCTTAAGAGAAATTAATTTAAATTAAATTAAATGGAAATGAGCGACTGAAAGAGCTAAAACACAAACCCACGTAGCCAATGTCAGTTGTCTATAGGAAAGCTGGAGCAGTAAGTCTTGGTAGGAGGGGCAGGTTTGTTATAATCAAATTGGCTCAATGTTTCTGCAGCCAGAGCCTTTGTAGGAGGACCAATGACAGGGTTACTATCTCTATGAGTGTGTCCAACTCAAGATAAAAATCTTTACTGAAGTGGCAACCAAGGCCCGAAAGTGAAGTATAGTTTAAAAGAAAAAGAGTTAATTTTGCTTTATAGTTTTCCAGTTCAAGACAAAAGGTGAATTTCACACTTCTAGATATGTCTCTTATGAATGATCTTTCTTTCAATTCTTTCTCCCCTGGCCCCACTTCTTTCTTTTCCTACATTTTCTTACTTTGGGCCACCTAGTTTGTCTACTTTTTTTCTTATTTTCTTTCTTGGTTTACTTACTCTGGGTCATGAAAATTACAAGTCCTTAGGCTATTCCTATTTTTGCAAATGTTCTATAACTTTGAAATTATTTCCAGACAAAAAGTTTTAAAAATTCATTCAAAAGGATCTAAAACAATGAATTTATATAAATCATATATAGCTATGTTTGTTGTCTCAAATTATTCATCACCCTAATTTGCATTTCTTTTATATATAAATGCATCTATGCATAAATATGTATGCATTTTATATGTGTGTATGTGTATGTATATATACTCTGTTTATATTTACTTTTTGGGAGTTAAAACAATTTTATATATCAAACTGGTTTTTTTACTTGGCAATATTTCTTGCAGAGGTCAATTGCTTCAGTTAAGATTTTAATCAGTATTGCTCTAATAGAAATATTTTTGCTCTAAATTTCCTTCTTGCCTGGAAGATGTCAGCTATCAATGCTGATGTTTTTGGAAGTAGGTTAATTTCTGAAAGTTATGCTTTACTCATGTTTACAGAATATAGTTTTTATAAAATAGTATCATTTTGTACATCTTTGGTCTCTCTCAGGCTTAGTACTTTAATAATTTATGTTGTCGATAATATATTTTTTATTTATTATTTATTTCACTTTCAATGTAAAGTTACGCCAACTAAACTTTTTGAGATGTAAAATCAGCCATTCCTAGTAATTTCAACTTAAATGACTCCTTCAATTCAATCACATATTTTTTGGTTTACAACTAAAAATAGATTCTGGTCTAATAATCCATTTTCTTTCTGAAATTCTTTATTTTAAGAACATGTAATCTCAGTTGTAACTGTTATAAAAGCCTAAGTTAGTATTGATGCTTAGTTGGCAATCAAGTTAATTGTAAAAATGTCTTTTTTTGCAAGGATGTTTAAAAGTGAATCACTTTATGGGGAGAAATTTTAAAAGATTAATAGCTTTATAAATACCTCCAAAATGTTAGAAATACTGTGAGGAGTGTTTTGTTTTGTTTTTAACAGTTTTGTTAGCAAATTAAAAAACAGAAGTGATGTTACAATGCAAAAGGGAATTTTCAAATGTGTTTCCACTGAGAGTCAATAAAAGTACTTCTTAAAAATAAGCAAATTAATCCGTATCTGTGAGCCCTGGGCTGTGCTACAAAAATGAACATAGATTAGAAAGTACAATCAGTTGTATAGGAAAGAAGCTCACAGTTTTATTCATTTATACTGGATTTTTAAAAAATAAGCACTTAAAAATTTCAGATTGGCTGTATTTCATTTAGTTCCAGCAGCAATTGCATATTTGCATGTTTGCTTAAATGGAATTAATGGGTGGTTCAATCATCTTTTCTTATATAAATGAAAATTATAATGCCATTTGTTCTAAGAAATTCATAAAAACTATTGAATAATTTTATTCACATATTAGTAAAATGAGTGATTACAGTTCCTCAGTTTTATATTCATTCATCCTTTTTAATTTGTAAGAAGGTGATTCCAAGTGGGAAATAAGTTTACATGGTTATTTTAGTTAATTATAGATGAAGAATATTAAGCAAATTTATGTTGGTTTGTAGTCACAAGACCAAATTAAATTGAGTTTAAGTGCTCATTATTTATATAGATTTTCTAAAATTATATTAGAAAATCTAGTTTAAACTCTGATTTCGTGGCAATAGATTATATAATGACCATATTAATCATTTATCAGTTCTTACTATATGGTTAATATTTTATATATTATATCCAATCCTGCCAAGAACTATAAAAGGAAACCATGTTTTTCATCCCATATGTTCCCATCATTCTCTGAATTCTATGCACCAACAAACATAAAGATGTGTATTCCTTCTTAAACCTCTAAACCCTTGCACTTGTATTCCTTCAGATTCTCAAACTCCCACTCCTGATTATCTTTATTCATGCTTTCAAGTCTCAGCCTTAATATATTTTGGGGGATAGAAACACTCCTTTTTCTCAATAAACCAAGTCATTTTCCCATTTATTACTTGTTTATCTGATTCTTTTAATCCTAATTCTATGTACATAGCGACTTTAATGTACTTCAGAGTTCAGTATGGTGTCTGGTATATAATCATGGGTTAATAAGAATTTTTTGTGTTAATGATGGAATTACCATTTACACTGGGGGAAAAAAAATAGATTTCAGGGAAAAACAAACAAACAAATAAAAACTAGGCATGAGAAATCCTACAGCCAGTAAGCAGCAGAATAAAATTCCAAGCAAGCTTGCTTTCACTCTGAAGTCCTTGTTACCTTCAACAACAGTGGACCTCTTAACATGCGTGTATGATTAGTTTATGAGCACAGAGGCATTCGCTGGTCTAATTTCTAGAAATAGGTAATTCGGAAGAATTGGATGCATACAAATTCTAATATCCAGGGCTAGAAATATGTTGCTTATTGTTAATAATGGAAAAGACTATAGATTACAAGAGTTGATTTGATATTGGAATAGATCCAAACCACTTAACAGAACTTTGGAATTTTTGAAATATATATTATGGTTTTCATCTAACTAAATTTCAATAATAATCAATATGGAATAAAGAATAAATTATATAATATGTGTTAAACATATTAAAATACTCTTGCTTATATTAAAAATATGCTATTGGCCTTATACCTTCTAAGTACTATGCTAACTAGATTTAGCATAGTAAATCACAAGGTGATTTCTGCATTTTGCATCTAGAAAAAGATAATAGGAAAATCTCAGATTCTTACATTACGCAATGGTAATTTCCTGACCAGATCACAGTAATAAAATATACATGAAAATATTTTTAAGTCTTATGTAACTTCTGTTTTCTTTTTTTTTTTTTTTTTAGCAAATTTCAAGCAATTACAACATAAAGTCTGCATTTAGAGTCTTAAAATGGGCAGAAAAGTGTTGGCTGAAGAAAACTTTATAATCTTCCTCCATATATTAATAGATTTTAATGGACTGATGGCATTTTTGACTGATAAACTGTGTTTTTTCACATGAAAATTTAATACAATAGACTAATAAAATCAAACGGTTTTTAAGCTTTTTGGACTCTTTTCTTGGAAACTAGTGGACACCAGACTGTCAAGTGTTCTGTGCTTTGTTGTATATTAAAGCTCCAAATCTCAATGCCTATGAGTTCTGCAGCCTCCAGGAGCTTGTTTTCAATTACCATTTTATATTATTCTTATTATGTTGAAAGTGAATTAAGCAAATGCATCCATGAGTGACTGCATAAAAATCATCAATATTGCAAACCTCTTTGACTCTTTGGCTCTGTGGGTATCTCATTAAATTTAGAGTGGAAGGAATCTTGATGTTATATCATCAAAACAGGGTGCACTTGCCCAGGACTGCCTTCTTTTATTGGACTGTTCCACACAATCTCTTCTTATAGGGACATGAAAGAAACTTCGTGTCACTTGTCATTTGACAGTTCACCAGAAATGCACTATTCAAAAACTTATTGCCAAAGTAGAATTTAACATTGCTCTCAAATCCCAGAACCCTGAGGAAGACTATCGCAGAAATTGTCATACTCAACATTTTCTGTCCCATCTATTCACGTGTATATACCTACCATCCAAAGCATCTCTCATAATACAATTGAGAGGTGGCAACATGCTAGCAGCCCTCGCTCTGGGCGCCTCCCCGCCCTCGGTGTCCACTCTGGCGGCGCTTGAGGAGCCCTTCAGCCTGCCATGGCACTATGGGAGTCCTTCCCTGGGCTGGCCGAGGCCGGAGCCCGCACCCTCCGCTTGAGGGGAGGTGTGGAGGGAGAGGCACGGGCGGGAACCAGGGCTGCGTGCGCCAATCACGGGCCACCGTGAGTTACGGGTGGGCGTGGGCTCGGCGGGCCCTGCACTCGGAGCGGCCAGCGCTGCCGCCCCGGGCAGTGAGGGGCTTAGCACCCGGGCCACCAGCTGCAGAGGGTGTGCCGGATCCCCCAGCAGTGCCTGACTGCCGGCCCTGTGCTCGAAATCTCGCTGGGCCTCAGCTGCCTCCCCGCGGGGCAGGGCTTGGGACCGCCATGCCTGAGCCTCGCCGGCCCATGCCATGGGCTCCTGCGCAGCCCGAGCCTCCCCGACCACCAGACCACCACTGCCCCCTACCACCTCCTCACCTGCGGCTGTTCCCATTGACCCCCCAAAGGCTGAGGAGTCTGGGCCGGCGCACTGCATGGGACTGGCGGGCAGCTCCGCCTGCAGCCCTGATGCAGGATCCACTAGGTGAAGCCCGCTGGGCTCCTGAGTCTAGTAGGGACTTGGAGAACCTTTATGTCTAGCTAAGGGATTGTAAATACACCAATCAGCACCCTGTGTCTAGCTCAAGGTTTGTAAATACACCAATCAATGCTCTGTATCTAGCTAACCTAGTGGCGACTTGGAGAACTTTTCTGTCTAGCACACTGGGTCTAGCTAAAGGATTGTAAACACACCAATCAGCACTCTGTGTTTAGCTCAGGGTTTGTAAACGCACCAATCAGCACTCTGCTAAAATTGACCAATCAGCAGGATGTGGGTGGGGTTAGATAAGGGAATAAAAGCAGGCTGCCCAAGCCTGCCGTGGCAATCCACTTATTTTCTAGATGGCAGTCTCTTAGGCATTTAAGATGCTTAAATGAGAGGTTTTTTAATGTTTCTGTGCTTTAGTTCTCTCAATAATTCAATTTTGTAATAGTAATATAGATATTTTTAGTTTGCTTTTTTCTTCTGTCTCTTGGTATAGGCATATGTATACACACACGTATATAGGCATACACAAAGACATACATATTTTTCTATATATATACATACATATATACATATAGATACATACACAAAGATAAACATTTCTCTAAATATCACTAATTTATTTTTATTTTATAAATTGAGTCTTCAAGTCACACACTTATTCATATACTCATGTTTCATAAATTCAATTACAAAGGTATAAATATCCTGTTCTATTTAAGATTTTTCTAGATAAACTAAATGGTCCATATCACAATTAATGTAAAAGATGAGTCCGTCATTAATAAAAAAAAAATATTTTGAGGTGGAAATAATTATATAGTCAAAATCATAATCTTTTTGTGAGAAATTGTTGTCAACCAGAAAAGGTTACTGTGTTTGTCCTTTGTAGACCTGGAGCTATAGTCCAGTCTGCTTGTCTACAAATAGAATCTCTCTAGCATTAGTTTAAACAAAACAATCAATTAAACTTTTGCTGAAATGATTTTTCCTTCTCACAAGTTAGATAATTATGAGTTTATCTTTCCATATCAAACATGATGTGATGGAAGGTTGATTATGTAATTATTTCACAATGTAATCACATATCAAAACGTTACATTATATACTATAATTAATACAATCTTATTAGTCAATTATGTCTTAATAAAGGTGAGGAAAACTATGTTCTTCCTGTTATTTATGAGAACAATCTAATCCAAGTAACTCTGCTGCATCCTAAAAAATGTTTTAATATATTATCACTCATCCAGCAGATGATACTGAGTAAGATAACATATAAAATTTTCTAGTCTTTCCCACAAAAACACTTCAAACAGCAATTACTTCTGATCTTAAATATTCTGATCTTTGTTCATTTACCAGTGTCTGTCTCCTAAGCACCTTGGTATGTGTGATGAATGCAAATTGCAGTAGGGCTCACAATCACTCTATTCTCCTTTGCAGTCTGGAGATGATCTGATATACACTGCTATTAGGCTATCTCTTGAACAGCAAGTCTGAATGATATGACCTGTCAATCTTTCCAGCAAAGCTGGCTGGAGGGTATGATGTGCTGATCTCAAAGAAGCAAAAGACTTTGTTTTGATCACTGAAAGGAGATCTGCAACTACCTTTATTTTAATCTTACCCCTGCACCTGCCAAATCCTGATATTACAGAGAATTATTGTTCAGCACAACAGAGTAAGAAAACGTGATTTTGTCTCTTCATGTGTCTTATGAGAGACCCGGTAAAGTTGAAGGCTGTGATTCAGAAGAATGTATTAGCTTGCCAAATGTAATTCTAAACCAGTACTAATTTATTTCAGGACTTTAAACTTTGTTGAATATCGAGGACCCCCCTTTATTTTCCACAATCGTGGTTCTTGATGACATCATATTAGTGAAATCAGGAGTTGGTTTCCAGCTCTTATTATTTTACCCCATGGCAGTAAAAGCTGTGTCTTGGCAATAGCACTAGAATGAGCATCTGGAGAATTGGATTTCTGTAATGACTCTGTCATTACAGAGTTAACTGCTAGGTGACCTTGCTCAAGTCATTTCTCCTCTCTAGGCCTGCCTTTTCTCACGTATGAATGTTAATAGACAAGGAAACCAGTTTTGCTTAAGTGGTTTTTAACTATAGCTGAGTAGAATTACTCAAGGATCTTGTTAACTGTACAGGTTCCAAAGCAAACCCATGGGGATGCTGATTCAGTAACTGAAGTGAGGTAAGAAAATGAATGTTCTGAATGTGCTTCCAAAGTGATTCTGACACAGCGAGACTAAAGACAGGCATTTCAGAAACACTAAGGAGAAAGTCCTTGTGATCCCTTTCCGTACTAACATGAAATGCTTTCCTAAGGTAGCTCGTGGCAGGACATTAGCCTAGCATGCTTTTGAATGGTTGCTGATGTGCAGGAACCATTCCTAGCCAGGATGTTGTAACAGAGGGAGAGCCTGAGCAATGGTGCATGAGCACGCCCCCACAGGTCACTCTCAGGCATAACCAAAGACAGAGCCCACTGCTTCCATAGGCTTTCTTGGATTTAGCTCCAATCTCTGGAAAATCTATGATACTCCCTGAGTATGCCACACACTGGACACACTTTGTAGCCAAGTGGTATGACCTTCAGTTCACACAGGAGAAATTCGGATTTACGAAGTTCAAATAACTGGACAAAGATTAAACAGTTAATGTGAGGAAGAAGATTTGTAGCTATCTGAATCTTGTGTGACACAACTTTTCATTGGTTTATTGGATGGCTATAATGCACTGACTTCAAAATTGGGCAAACTAATCAGATGTGGCTAGATTCCCAGTTTCACTAATTCCTAGAATGATCAAAAGAGTTTCCTTATGGGAACTAAATCTACGATACTCCATCAGGGGATTCAATATCATAAACTGGTTTGGGTCAAATTCAACTGATGTAATTACGGAAATAAATCTTAGCACATTAACTTAGAGTCCCCTTCCCATCACCCAGGTAAAATTTAGTACCAGTAAAACATCATCAGGTTGGAATCAATCTTTTTAGTCCCAAAGCAATTAAGAAATTGCCAGAATTTTTTGGAATAAATCATGCTGATTCTGTTTTAGGAAGCACCCTGGTCAGACATTTTAATTAACTCCAACTGTAGGTCAATAAGGCACTTGTAGGAAAGCCAACAATTAGGTTCTGAAAAATGCTGATTTTCTTTTTCTGGGATAAACATTTCAAGTCCAAAGACTTAACATATGACTACGTGGATGGGTTATAATGCCTCTGAACTATTTCTTCGGAGTGTTTGTTCAATTTTCTGATCAGTGTTAGATACTAGGTATTGAATATTGTTCCTCTAGAATACAGAGGAGAAACATTACTGGTGATCGGATTATAAGTCCCCAGTTAAGTGTACATGTCACGCAGATATTATTCACAAATTTTTGACTGAATTTAAGGATACGCTTGTTACTGTAGGATTTTTTTTCAAACTTATTTGTTAGAATTTGTAAATATTTGCTTCAATCTTGATTTCCTGGATCCCTACTCATATTTGGTTTGTTACAGTTTCCTAAATCCCTAATCTCAAACTATTATTGGCTCTTCCTCCACCCAGGCTCTGTTAACACAAGAGCTTTTTCAGTTTCTGATCTCAGCCTGCTTTCAGATATTCTAATTCTATATAGGTGCTAAAAGAACTAACAAACTCTCTATTCAACTATATTTATAAGAACTATGAAATTGGCATATGTCTGAGTGACCCAGAGCAGATGGATTCTAACTTTAAAGAACTGGTCCCCCATCAATGATTTTTACAAAAGGTAGCCCTACCCCAACCCTCACCCAAGTCATCATCAGAGAAGTTTGCACAAGCCTTGGCAGTCATAAATTGTCTATGTCCGTATTGATTCTACTTATGATTTTTCATTTCTATTTTACCAAAATTTTTATCCTTATTTTAGTGTGTTTTCATCAGCCATAGCCCCACTGTCCCTATTGACTTCTGGCTGACTGCCCCATTGCTTCATAGATGTGATTTGCTTAGAAAATTAATGCAGATTGCTGTCACCCTAGTGTGCGTCTTAAGTTGTACTCAAGGAATTTGAGTTTTATCTGCAGCATAAGTTCTGCAAAATGGTCTTGTTTATTGAATGGATGGAGTATAAATAGAGTAAAATAAACTTAGGGTTATTACTATTTTCATCTGTCAAAGTGTATTATCCTTTAAAACAGATAATGTTGTTTGTCAGTGTCTTTAAGGCTAATTAACATTTTTCATTTGTTTTGCTAACCAAATGGGACATAGAAAAAGAAAAGTTCCTTTTCTTTTTAGAAAATGCATTAAGAATGCATTTTTATTCAGAGTAACTGCATCCTACAGATAAAGTGTTTTTATATGTTTATTCTGAATCTTAAAGAAAAAACAGATGTAAATAATAGGGTATTTTGCTTGATTATAAGTAATCTACACATTATACTATATAGACTATTAAACACCCAGTAAGACCTAGCTCTAGTTAATTAGTTTTGGGAATATATGATTTAGCCATGAAAACTATGTCATCAGAATGACACTCATTCTGAATGAAAAACAAAACACATAATTGGTTTCACTTTTGTGATTGTGATTAGAGGCCCTTTGATCTAGTTGATACTTTTGATTTCACTGTTCAATGTATTAAAACAGTGATTCTTTCGGCTCCTATAATAATGCAGCAAACCTAGTGAAGTTTAAAATAAAGCAAAAAAAGTGCTGTTTATCTAGTGATCTTCCCACTCTAGCAATGAAAATCTTAGCAATCATTTCCAGTTGGTACTCACTTTGTTCACTTTAGTACATCTGAAAGAGTCTTTAACTTGGGAATTTAAAAAATACCAAGAATAATTGAAAATGTTTGGAATCACACTGTGCATTAATAAATATAACTTTACATAAACTATGTATTTTATCAGTCAATTTTGCTTGTAAAATTATATACTAGGTAAAAAATGTGGAAGTGCTTCTAATATAGACTAGATATAAAACCGTAGCACAGAACCTTTTATTTTCTAAATATGTTGTAAGGAAGTGTTGCATTCCTAGAAGACAGAGCTGAGAGACTTGCTGGTCTTTAAAAGTGCAGTCTGGACTCACTTCCACTTTGCTTATGTATGCTGGTGAATTTTGTGAGTCAAAGTGGTCAATGACATTCAGAAGAATCTGATTCTTTACAAATACTTAAAGTTTATTCTTTTAAGAAAGTACGCAAGAACAGAAAACCCAACACCGCATGTTCTCACTCATAGGTGGGAACTGAACAATGAGATCAATTGGACACAGGAAGGGGAACATCACACACCGGGGCCTATTGTGGGGAGGGGACAGCAGGGAGGGATAGCGTTAGGAGATATAGCTAATGTAAATGATGAGTTGATGGGTACAGCACACCAACACAGCACATGTATACATATGTAACAAACCTGCACGTCGTGCACATATACCCTAGAACATAAAGTATAATAAAAAAAAAAGAAAAAAAAAGAAAGTATGTATCAGGTATTATTAAATTCTAATATCCCTAGTTTTCATTAATAGTGAAGTAGTAATTATATACAGGTTTAGTGACCCTTATTTGAAATGCTTGAAACTAGTAGCATTTTGGATTTTGGATTTGTGTGTGTGTGTATTTTGAATATTCGCATATACATAATGAGATATCTTGAGGACAGAACCAAAGTCTAAACACTAAGATTAGTATGTTTCTTATGCTGCTTATATATGCATTGCCTGAGAGTAATTTTATAAAATATTTTAAATAATTTTTTGTGTGATACAAAGTTTTGACTGCATTTTGGCTGACACCCATCACCTAAAGCCAGGTGTGGAATTTTCCATTTGTGGCATCATCCAAGGGCTCAAAAAGTTTCAGATTTTGGATCATTCCAGACTTTGGACTTTCAGATTAGGGATGCTCAATATGTATCACATTTACCCCTTATGATCTCTGCTTTACCATGTTGAGTTCCTCTGACTTCACAACAGGAAGAAATAATGCATTTTTTCACTTGTAAACAGGAAGACCAGACAGTTTATGCAAGAATATGGCAATTAAAATAATTGTATTAATGTAAAATATTACAATGTAGTAAATGGTACAATTACATTTTGTAATACAAATGGCATATGAAAAACATATCTATTGAGACATACACTTAGATTTTAATTCTAAATATGCTATATATGACAATATACAGTAAATTTACACTTTATATTGGTCTGAATTGTAATGACTGGTAAATATATAAAAATTAGTAAAAATTAATTTTTGTATAGCTAAGATTAATTTTATGCTTGTGTTTTATTAGCATTTCCTAATATGTAATGTATAATATAGATTTATGTATCTTTAGTCTTTTAAAAATAACATTGTGGTAGGTAGAGAAAAATACTGTTCTATATGATATGTGTTGTTAATGGGTTGTATTTCAACTTGAAAATAAGTATGTGTGTGTGTGTCTGTGTGTGTATGTATCTGTGTGTGTGTGTGTGTGTGTTGCCATGAAGCAGCATAGCCTATTTAGAGAGAACCCTAAACTGAAAGTCATTAGTCTTAGTTTATTATCCCAGCTCTGCTCCTAACTAGCTGCTTTATCTTGGCCAGATCAATCACATTTTAATGTTTTAGGGTTTTTTTGTCTATTAAATCATCTCAATATTATAGTTGCCTGTGGAGTCACTGTATTATTTAAGTGAATCTGTAGTATCTAAGGTCAAGAGTATTACTGGGAATGTTTAAACATTTGCTTCTCAAGGCATAAATGTGTTGCAATTTTTTCTATAAAATAAACTCTATCTGAAATAATATAAAGGTTGTTTTATTGTTCTCTTTATTCTTCTTTCAATGTCTGTGCACAAGAGCAGTTAGAGTACATTTCAAATTTGGTCAATTCCGTCCGGTAGTTTCAAGTTTTACCAAAATATTGATTCAAACAAAACATCTGCAAAGGTGTGGGGTCTAGCAATGAATCTAAGAATGGAACTTTGGAATATTAAAGAAAAAAAAAATTCACCCATTAAAAACACTCCGACAGCAGCACCTCACCACACAGTCAGCAAACACTGAAGTAGGCCAGGGAATGAAAAGTCCAAGACATCTGTGTGTAGGACATCAGAAGCCAAAATGGAGAGGCTGTTTTGGATTCAAGAAGGCTGAGAATGGTTACAAATGTGTTCTCAGCTTATGAACAATTAGGCAAAAGCAAAATGCAGAGAAACTATAGCCATTATCCGGGAGCAAAGAACTGGGTACTGGTTTAGATCTGAGAGAAGATTCTGTCTTACATCAGGCCAGTTATAATCCAAGCCTGGCTTCAGTAAAATGCTTTTTGCTTCCATTGTTGTAGAAGTTTGTCTGACACAATATTTCCATTTTCAAATTTCAAGGACCATCAGTCACAATTGTTTTTAAAAAATAATTTTTACTTTTATTTTAGATTCAGGCAACACATTTGTAGGTTTGTTATGTGGGTTTATTTAATGACACTGAGGTTCGGGGTGTGAATGATCCTGTCACCCAGATATTGAGCATAGTATCCAGTAGGTAATTTTTCAATCATTTCCCCTCCCTCTCTCTCACATCTAGTAGTGCTCAGTGACTCTTATTTTTATCTTATGACAATGTGTAGCCAATATTTAACTCACACTTACAAGTGAAAATGTGGTTCCCTGTTCCTGCATTAATTTGATAAGAATAACAGTCTCCAGTTGTATCCATGTTGCTGCAAATAACATGATTTTGTTGTTTTTATGGCTGCATAGTATTTCATGGTGTATGTGTACTACATTTTCTTTATCTAATACACTGTTGATAAGAACCAAGCAAGGTTGATTTCATGTCTTTGCCATTGTGAATAATGCTACAATGAACATACAAGTGCATGTATCTTTACTGCAGAACAATTCATTTTCCTTTGGGAATAGACTCCCAAACTACCATTTGCTGAGTCAAATGGTAGTTCTCTCTAAAGTTATTTAAGAAATCTCCAAACTGCTTTCCACAGGGGCTGAATTAGTTTACATTCCCACAAACACTGGATGAATATTCTTGTTGTTTCACATTCTTGCAGCACCTGTTATTTTTTGACTTTTTAATAATGGCCAGTCTGACTGATGTGAGATGGTATCTCATTGTGGCTTGGCTTTGCATTTCTCTGATGATTAGTGATGATGAACATTTTTGCATATGTTTGTTGGACACTTGCATGTCTTCTTTTGAGAAGTGTCTGTTCATGTCTTTTGCCCGCTTTTTAATGGGGTTGTGTTTTGCTTGTTGAGTTGCTTAAGTTTCTCATAGATTCTGGATATTAGATCTTTGTCAGTTTCATAGTTTGCACATATCTTCTCCCATTCTGTAGGTTGTCTGTTTACTCTGTTGAATTTGCAATTCCTTTTTTTTTTTTTTTTTTCTTTTTTTGAGACAGTCTTGCTCTGTTGCTCAGCCCAGGCTGCAGTGTAATGGCATGATCTCAGCTCACTGCAACCTCCACCTCCTGGGTTCAAATAATTCTTGTGCCTCAGACTCCCAAGTAGCAGGGAGTACAGGCGAATGCGCCACCATGCCTGGCTAATTTTTTTGTATTTTTAGTAGGGATGGGGTTTCACCATGTTGGCCAGGCTAGTCTGGAACTCCTGGCTTCAAGTGATCCACCCACCTCAAACTCCCAAAGTGCTGGGATTGCAGGTGTGAGCCACCGTACACCAACTGCAATTGCTTTTGAGAACTTAGCCCTAAATTCTTTGCCAAGACTGATGTCGAGAAGGGTATTTCCTGGGTTTTCATTATCCTTGTATTAAATGAACAGTATCGCAAGGTTTAAATAACCTAAAGTCAACAGAAGTGTAATGTTATTACTTCTGTCTTTCTCAACAATAAAATAAGTTCTCACAGGTTCTTGGAAACTGTGACTTTAAGCAAAGTGATGTATAATGAAACCAATTTTACCATAGGCTAATTGATATAAACAGAAGCTAAGTTCCTATGGCATATTTCTGGTCACAAAAAGCATCACCAAACTTCGAAACAAAGACGCAAACACTTTTAATGTTAAATATTGGCATTGAAATAAATGCAAGCTATATAGACATTTAAGAAAAATTCATAAAAACAAGTAAGATAACTATTTGCGCAATTTTTGGTGAATCAGTGAGTGAAGCCAGTCGTAATGGTGACGGGTTAAATCAAGGAATTAATGTGTGCAATACAAGGATTGTCAGGAACACCTCAGGCCACCACACAGTTCAAACACAAACAGAACAAATAGGGTAGATTCACTGAGAACTTTCCCGAATGCATGGTTTATTGTCATGTGTATGTACAATGATTGTATGTTTACAGTTGTTTTTTTTATTTTACAGTAATATGTATTTATTTATTTATTTTTTGAGACAGAGTCTTGCTCTGTCACTCAAGCTGGAGTGCAGCAGTGCAATCTTAGCTCACTACAGCCTCAACCTCAGGGCTCAAGTACTCCTCCCACTTCAGCCTCCTGAGCAGCTTGGAATACAGGCATGCACCACCACACCTGGCTATTTTTTTCTTTTTTTTGAGACAGGGTCTTGCTATGTTGCCCAGTTTGGTCTTGAATTCCTGGCCTCAAGTGATCCTCCTGTCTCAGCCTCTCAAAGTGCTGGAATTACAGGCCTGAGCTGCCACACACATTGCATTAATCTATTTCCTAACCTTCTTATTCCAGTTCAGGTTCACAGGTGTGGGAGTCTCTCCCAGCAGCTCAGGGTGATAGGCAGGAACCTGCTCTGGACAGGTTGCAATTCCTTGCAGGGCCACCCCACAAACACCCCCACTCAGACTGGGTCACTCAGACTGGGACCATGCAAATATACCAAAGACCCTAACGGCATGTCTTTGGGATATGGGAAGAAGCAGAATATCTGGAGAAAACCAAGGCTGACCTGGAGAGAACATGCAAACTCCACACAGACAGTGACCCCCAGACAAGAGTCAAATTTTTTTTCATCAAGAAGATATTGAATAATAATAATTAAAAAATGTTATTTGAGGACCTGCTGTACAGGCATGACAAAAAAAAAAAAGATAAGCCAAAGTACGAAATATAATAACCATAGTAACATATATTGAGTGCTTATACAATCAAATGTCAAAAGTAACAATAGCAATAATTGTGATGAACCTCTATTGAGTGCTTTACCCATTATTAGGCAATGCGTTAAGGGCTGGCTATGCAAACAACACACCTGCCATATTATCTGAACATATGTTCATCTCCAGAAAATCATGGAGCCCAGACCAGGCGCGAAGGCTCACGCCTGTAAACCCAGCACTTTGGGAGGCCGAGGGGGCCTAGACCCCCTTGAGATCAGGAGTTCAAGACCAGCCTGGCCAACATGGTAAAACCCCATCTCTACTAAAAATATGAAAATTAGCCAGGCATGGTGGTGGGTGCCTGTAATCCCAGCTACTCAGGAGGCTGAGGCAGGAGAATGACTTGAACCTGGGGGGTGGAGGTTGCAGTGAGCAGAGATGACATACTCCAGCCTGGACAACAGAGCGAGACTGGGAAGAGAAGAGAAGGGAAGGGAAGGGGAGGGGAGGGAAGGGGAGGGGATCATGGAGCCCAAATCATGCAGTAGAGAATAGGATGCCTGAAGCACTGGATGGGAACTGCTTTCTGGAGATATATATGCAGGAGGTCAGCTTGTGTTCTGAGCAGCCAAACTGCAGGGGTTCAGTCTCAATCAAGCACACCCTTACCTTTCAGTGTTTAAAAGGCATTTTCTCATTAAATCTCAAAATCCTAACGAGATAGGTACTATTATTATACTTAATTTCACATATGCAGGAGCAGATGCTTACGGCATTGAAATAGCTTTGTAATGTATCACAGACACTCAATTACAAATTTGAATCTTGAACCCAGTTGTCTTACACCATAGTTTATGCTTTCATCTTCTTAGATTAATCACAATTTTGATAGAGACTATATTTGTCTCTTGACAAATGCTCAGGAAACAAAAGTGTATGAAACATTTATAATTGGTTTCATTCGCTAGAGATTTTGTTTTCATAAATGTCATCCAATTTTATTCTCTCCCACCTTTTCCATTATAATATAGCTAGATAATAATAGTTATAACTACAAATATACAAATATGTAGATATAGCTTCTATATACCTACAGCATATAAAATACAGTTGTCTCTGGAAGAAATGCATAAACATTAATTTAGCGATGTGCCTTCGCTATTCTAAAATCATCTTCTCTAGAGTAAGAAGAGCTCCAGGCATAAGAGATTACAAAAGGATTTTCTGTAAGTTTTTTATTTTTATTTTTTAGGTGCATAGTAGTATATTTATTTATGAAGTACATGAGATATTTGGATACAGGCATACAATGTGTAAAAATCCCATCAGGGTAAATGGGGTATCCATCACCGAAAGATTTATCCTTTCATAACCCTTTCAGATTATGTTCTTTTTATTATTTTAAAATGTGCAACAAATTATGGTTGACTATAGTCATCTATTGAGCTATCAAATACTAGATCTTATTTATTCTTTCTGACAATATTTTTGTACCCATTAACCATCCTCACTCGTCTCAGCTCCCCACTACATTCCCAGCCTCTGATAATCATCATTGTTTTCATTTTTTTGGCTCCCAGAAATAAGTGTTCTTACTACCTCGATTGCCTTGGCATTCTCCAAGATTTTTAATATTACTCTTGAGACATTTTTTCTTCATGCATATTAACCATGCCATTGTTTGTAAGACAAACATTTTCTCTCAGGTGAGTTTCTCATCACAGATATTCATTCTCTCTCTCTCTCTCTCTCTCTCTCTCTCATATCTTTTGATAAAAATTGTGAAGATTTTTGATAGAATTTGATAGAATGTTAATTTGATAGAAATTAACAAATGGTAGGATGAACAGGGTCAAAATGTATTAGAAAGAAACACCTACTTTCTACCCAAAAAGTCTTCAGGAAGAAAACCTCTCCTGGCTGAGGTCTAAAGATTTTTCCATATGAAAAACTCCTTCTGTTGATTAATTCACCATTTTGGTGCTGTCTTCTTATTGCTGCACGCACCCAATGCTGGAGCTGCGGTTATTAAATACCCAGAGTAAAATTTTAATCTTATTCAATTAGGTTTGCATTGTTCTGTCATGATTTCAGAAAGGGATTTTTTCACCAATTCCAGGCTGTAGTTTCCATAAATATCATCTTAATTGACATCGAAAGAAAATTGACAGTTTGATGCGTGCAGCAAACCACGATGGCACATGTATACCTACGTAACAAAATTGCACTTTGTGCACATGTGCCCCTGAACTTAAAATATAAGAAAAAGGGAAAAAGTCTCAATATTTTACTTTAAAAAAAAAAAAAAAAAGATGGTACTGTTAAATTACAAGGCCATGTCAAGCCTGCTTCCCTGACAAGAATAGTCAGAGAGTGTCTGTTATGGATTTTCTTTCTGCCTTTTTGGATTTTACTGACACACTTTTTCAGCAACACAGTTAGCAAAGATTATTTTAAGCATCCAAGGAAAAATAGTGGATCGTTCTAGTTCTTCCCACTCCTCAGCTTGTGAGATAGAGAAACACAACTGGCTACTTCTACCCATTTATATTATGTTTCTGATACAAGGGCACCTACACTGACTATCCCCATCACCCAGCCTCTCCTGAGAGAAAACAACTACTTTCCATGTTGTTTTCTCTCACTGTCTTAAGTTTCTAGGACTGTTGACAAATCATCATGAGCTCATTTTGTCACAAACACCCTACCTGTCCTCAATGTAACCATTCCAGAGCACACCCGTCTCCTAGGCTGAGAACATGTCTGCTCCACTAGCCTAGCTCACTTATGTCATTACTCATAGATCATACATGTCATTGGAGTCAGAAGTTCTTCCACTTTTGAGGTGGAGAAATTGCATGACAGCTACCCAGAGAAATCTGAGCCAGGTGACCTATCAAATGATAGTGCTTAGGACCAGCACTGAGTTTCTTTGCACATTTGATATACCATGATAAATCTTCATCTATTTCCTTGGAGTTGATTTCTTGGGAATGTGTATTTTAAACTTAAAAGTATTCACTGTCACTAGGAGATAGTCAATTACACACACATATTTTGTTCCATGTATTTAGATTTATTGTAAATGACTTGCATTCTTTTTTCACAGGGATACCATTCCTGTATAAAGTGACTCCGAATATTGCATTTGTTCCTATTAATGCTAAATCTCTGGAAAATACATCATCATTCAACTGAAATCAGATTTCTGACAATGTCTTTCCCATTTTGCCTGTCACTATGAGTTAGCTAGGTAATTCCAAATCATTCTTTATCTATTAGTTCAGATTTTCCTTCCTTCTTATCAGTCTTGTCAGAGGAACAAGAGTCTTTTGCATACATTTCTTTTCTGTTTTACCTGATTGCAACTTATACTTCATTTCTGAATCCTGTCAGTTTTCAATGTGTCCTTTTCTGTCAACAGTGGCATTATATATCACCCAGAATAATAAATTTACATTTCTTCAAGTGTTTCTGTTTTGTTCAATAAGATTACCCCATGTTTCCCACTGAAAAGACACTTCACAGGCATAGCACTGCTGTTTATCATGTAAAATGTTTGATAGTACAATGCTGTTGATGTTTTCAATTGTTGTAGCCTGTGATTATACAATCGACATTTCACTACTTCGATTTTTCAAATTTACAGATTTCTTTCCTGAATGTTTTATGTTTGTATACCGGTTGCATTTCTCAGAAAACATTCACTTGCATTATTTTATTTGTTCATCACAATACCCAATGAGTTAGGCAGACAGAGCAGATGGGGTGGGAATCACTCTTTATAGATGTGGAAGCTCTGACTTGTGGAGGTTATGAGCGACAAAGTCATTCAGCAAACAAAAACACAAAAGTAAATTATATTATTTTTTAAAATAGTAGTAAAATGATCTTGCTAATTATCATACTCCCTACATATCAGGTCTACTGATGGCAAAAGAATGTGTCTTTAGTGTTATCAGGAAAGGATGTATTACTGATGGATGAGGGTTTTGGAAATAAAATAGAATTACTAGCTATAAGTAAACATGAAAGAAGATTTACAATTTTGATAGAAATAAACAATGGCATGCCTTTTATTTCATTTTTTAGAATCAACTATTATCATTCTATCTACATTCATGCATTTTTCAACAAATAGTTTTTCATCACCTACCATGTGCCCAGATTTTGATGACATATGGGTGAGCAACACCAAGACCCAAGACACGAGACCTTATAGAAGACAGATCACAAAAATAAAGCATACAATATTTTAGCAAATGCAAAAAAAAAAAA